>NW_022995441.1:0-1670 GCF_004354385.1 Drosophila innubila
AAATGTCATTTTTAAAGAATAGGTCTCTGTTGACCCAGTTTATACAAATGAGAACATGTAAGTAACTACTATATATTACTTTCTATCCGGATATTGAATGAACTAATTCGATGCTCTTTTTTTTTGCAGACAACTTTTCAATGCTCTGGAGACGTAGCAGCTCGTTCCGGCAAGTACTGCCGAAATTTCCGTATCCAAGTGCTATGAATATAAATCGGCATCAGGTGGTTAAGCCCCGACCACCGCCGATGTCATCCGATGCTTTGGCGCAAATGTATCCCAATAAATATATGACTTCCAAACTGACTAGACCCAAATCCAAAAAACGTATTCCCTATCTGTCTGATGATAAGGACACAATTGTGGATGAGTCGCAGGATAATGCGAATAAATCATCGTTGCTGCAGTCGGAGCAGCTTCGCAAGTTGATGTTTAAAAGCGACTCGGATGAGCCAGAGTCTAGTGATAAGCCCATGGATCTATATGGCCAATGGCAGCTGAAGATAACGCCAAAGCAACAGCGGCAACAAAAGGAGCTGAAATCACATGGGGAATCACAAAGCTCACTGAAGCAACAACAGCAACATCAACATCGATCAAAGCATCAGAGACAACAGCAAAAAGAAGATGTGGTGATATCAACAACCTTATCAAAACCACGACCTGCGAAACATTTACAACCACAACAACAACAGCAACAGGAAAAAAGTAAACAGCAACAGCATAAAGAAGAAAAGCAGGTGGAAAAACAAGTGTCCCTGGGCGATTTTGGAAAAAAGTTAAAAGTCCAGCATGAAAATATGCAAAAGATAAAGGAACGGGATCGAAAATTAAAGGATCATGTGGAGAAATTAAAGGTATTCGATCGAATGAATCGACTCTTGAAGCAACAGCAGGAGCAGGAAGATAAGGAACTCATGCCATACAAACCGGTGATCAGTCGTGCAAAGGATCGAAGTCATTTCAATCGGTTAAACTCGCCAAGGAGCCACACTAAAGTCGTCACTGAGCAACTGCGCTCTCCACATCCAATGCATCCCGTTTATACGTCCCGATTCAAGCAACCACTTGACTTTGCACCCTACACACCGACAAATGCACAGTCGGATAACGGTGATGTTATGGTTACCAAACAGCACTACAAGTCGTCCACTCCCAAACTCAGTCCTGTGACCGAGTTTCATAAGGATAAAGCTGCCGCATTGGAGACGCATCGCATGGAATTGGTGAATAGCCGTGAGTCGGCCTTGTGTAATTTGTGTAAACAAATGAATCGACAGAACAAGTCCAAATTTTAATCTTAACTCCTCTCCCCCCCCCCTTCAACCACATGCTTTAATCGATTTACTATCAAACATGTACTTGATTCATTTAACCGTTATAAGTGTAAATCTTTTGTCTTTGTGCAACATTTTATTCGTTCTAAGTATTTTGTTAGTATAAATAAATTGACACAGTCAGCATCTCTACCTAAAAACATATATCAAAATTCCTTTTACATACCAGATTCTTGACTAAAAACAACCATTAGACAAAATTGCAATATTTTATTCGTGTTGCATAAAGAAAACTAACTTTTTCATTTATTTTTTATCAATATAATTGTTATATTTGTGAAAATACATTTATAAATTTGTTTTTAATAAAGAGAAAAAATATAGCATATAAAT
>NW_022995442.1:0-1654 GCF_004354385.1 Drosophila innubila
ACGATATAAGAAGTTGGTTAAAAGCGAATACTTGTAATTTGTGTCCGATTTGGCATGACTTATTACAAGAATATTAAAGGTCGCAGAATTAAGTTTTATGTTCTATTTTATGCCAATAGTAGTGGAATCTTAAGATTTAAAAATACAATTTTTTAAAATTTCCAAAGGTGACACCCTTACTATCGAAAACGGATCTTTACGATCCAGCTCGGAAAAAGTTAAATTTTCTATAAGCACAAAATTCAAATTTAAGTTTACAGGGCTTTCAGTTATCGCTAAGTTAAGAAAGCTAGTTGGTAAGACATTTGACCTAGTGAAGGAAAGAAAAATCTTGCTTTAAATTCAAAACTCTTTATATAATTTATTTTGGATGGCAGCATTTTGTGAGCTTTTCATAGGCCATTTTCCAATTGTCAACGGCGACTTTAGCCGGATCAACTGGTGGAACGGGTGCATCAAATTCAAGACAGGGATTCATTTGAATTGGCGTCTTGTGCGGCACCAGGCAATGTCCTCGACTGCAGCTGGTGTCCTTAACAGAGCACTTGTCATGTGGACCACAAGGTGTGGGTATAAAATCTCTGCCCGAGTAACGCAATGTGGACAATGGAGGATTATTGCAGGCCAGTTCATATGAGGCACACGCCCAGCCGCCGCACATCTTGGTTGTAGAAAGGTGTAGCTAAGTATGTTTATTATAATTAAAAAAAAAAAAATATAAAACATAATATTAATTATTTAACATATTTTTAAAATATTTAAAGTCGACTTACTCTGGTAACAGTAAAATTTGGTGTGACTTGACTACAATATTTTTAAATAGCTCCATTAAAATCTAGTCTAAAAACTCATGGCCAACTTAAGAATTAATATTTTTGTGTCGCTGTTGAAAGCAGCAGAGGATTAGGGAAGCCATCTTCCTGTTGATTGTAACTGTGTCTTACCAGTCAGGTGGGTATAAGTTCCATTACCAACCGCAGCCGCCACAACAACCGCCGCCACAACACGGCGAACAACTGTCAAAGGGTCCACATGGTGTTGGGGCAAAACAACGACCTGTGAATCGCATGGGCGAGAGGCGATGGTGATTGCAGGCTATTTCATAGGAACGACATGCCCAGCCTCCACACATTTCGACCTAGACTCTTGGTTAAATTGTGGCAACTAAAATTTGGATATCTGTAGTTAAACCGACCGAAAACCGGCACAGAATAGAGGAGATGTTATTCGAACTAAAAAGGGAATACTAATGAAATTCTAAGTTTATAAAGAGCTCTCATCGTAACTCTGACAGCTGTTGACATGCCGCGCCCCGCCGACTTGGACAATTGAAATCTCTCAACCTGGCCAGCACAATCGGACCGGGCCAACAACTGTTTAAGCCGGGCAGGGCCGGGTCGTACAGTGCCAACCATTTCGTAAATCTTGCCAAGCCGTGTTGAAATCCACGCGAATCTCGCTCACCAGTAACAAAAAAAGAATATGCTAAAAATGGTGGCAGCTAAAGTGAAATTAATCCAACAACAGCCACCGTGGTTAATCGTTCAAGAAAAAATTTGAAATGGTTGCCGACTCTATCTAATAACTGATTACATTTTCTAAAATGTTAATTATTATATTATAATTATTATATTATATTATTTAACCAAACCTA
>NW_022995443.1:0-1653 GCF_004354385.1 Drosophila innubila
TATATATTTTAAGTTATATGCAATGTTTTGTATATTTATGTATATGAAAAATTACGTCTGATTGAGAAAAGAATGCTAATAATATTTGTATATAATATAGAGTTTGTGTATTATTATCTTATGCTCGATAAGAGCCAACAAATGCAATTTTTACTGCCTCTAATATTGTATTTATGAACAAATCACAGCGCAAGAATTGGATTCCAAGTATCTATAATTTTTTTTTTTTGCATTTGTTTTTCATATTTTTCTTTAGCGTTCTGCGTTCTGCTTGCGATTGACACAATATTAAATAACTTTACTAAATTTGTCAAATTTGTAGTTAAATAAAATCACAAACTAATAATAATCAAAACAAAAATAAGCTTGGAGCATTTGAAACAAAGCGTTGGGCGGTGCTTAAAAGTATGCTATATTAATTTTAAAATTTTTTTGTATCGTTTTAAACTAAAAGCATTTCATCTTACAAGCTAAACAATAATGGAATTATAAATATACACATTTAACTTAAAAAGCATTGCAGTAAAAAGCACCTGATGCATTAGGGCAAATAAATAATAATTAAAGCATAATAAAGCGCAGTTTAATTGGATTAATGATGGAATATAAATATTTTTGTTAGTTTCCATGACAAAAAGCAATGCAAAGCGTTAAAATAATAAATGCATTTTGTTCCTTTTTTGTAAATATTGGCCAAAAGATGCGTGCAGTTGGTAGGTGGGTGCTGTGAGTGTGTGCGAGTGTGGGTGTGTGTGTGACATGTTGTGCGGCTGTTGCAAATTTGGATGTTTGTAAACGAAATAAAAAATAAAGTTTACAATCAATTTGGAACTGAAGCAGAAGGTAAGCTGAAATAAAACTGAATAAAATATATTTTCAATTAAAGCAATGAAACTAGTTGAAGCTGTTCACGATTAATCATTAAATTTAAAAATATAATTTTTTTTTTTTTTATATCGAATCAACGAAGCTAAGATCAAGAAGCGATAATCAAATAGTAGACAAATCTATTAAGTAGAATATATAGCTACAATTTTCATGTGTTCTGTGTGTGTAAATTTGAATGTAGAAGCAACTGTTACTGCAACTGTAAATGTTACTGTTACTGCAACTGTTACTGTTACTGCAACTGTTACTGTTACTGCAACTGTTACTGTGACAACAACTGTTACTGTGACAACAACTGTTACTGTGACAACAACTGTTACTGTTATTGCAACTGTTACCGCAACTGTAACTGTAATTGATGTGTTCCGTTTTATGATGGATGTTTATTTGGAATGACGCACCATAACCACCGATGAATTCACCGTGCCACTTGCTTGGCTTCTTGATGGACGTTGCGAAGCGTTCACGGAGGTGCCGCCGCCTGTATTGCTAGGCATGGCAACAGCAGCGCTGTTAACGCTGCTGCCGGCACCTCCATTGCCGCTTGCACCATTCGGATAATCATAGTAACTGTAATCGCCCTCATAGACACGATAGACGTCATCATAGTAAGAATCAGCGCCAAAGCCGGGCCGATAGTCCGAGTAGCCAAAATAATCATAATCGTAGTCTAGGTGGGGACACGGAGGAATTAGCAGGTTAAAGGATTATTTAATTAAAGGTTAGTTAAGGAAAGCCTGCATTTGTGTGTGCGTGTGTGTTTTC
>NW_022995444.1:0-1652 GCF_004354385.1 Drosophila innubila
TTAAATACTGTTATTCGAGGAGTTACAATTTTTTATCATCAATTTCTCGCTCTCAGAGTCTACATTCTTTTTTAAAAGTAATTTACATAGAAATTTTCACCATTTTTATAGAAAATAGATCTAGCGCATAAATTTATACATATATCAAAATTAAATTTCTGTTAAGTAGAGTGGAACATTTTTTTAAATGTAATTATACACAAATATAAAGCAAAATATAAAAATAATAATTGTTAGACGAATAATAATACTACTGATTATCAATTTACTGAATTTACTTTTACTGAACACTGTAACTATCGCGATAAAATAAAAATAGCAATACTGCAGCTTTATGAATATATGAAATAAATAAATAAAATAGATAAAGGAAAAATTTGAATAAGTCAGTACTGCATTTGCTCCATAAATTTATTAATGAATGTCTATAATTCAACAACATGTAATATTTATAATGCTTGGCAAGTCACAGAAAACAAAGTCAATACGTGCACTTTGTGAAAAATCATCTTCAGTTTGAGGTTGCACCTTCATTAAACGATCGGCAAAAAAAGTCGCATTTCTTATTACTCGCCGGTTTTTGCAACAAATTTATGGTTACTGTCATCATTGAAATTAGCAATTTTATTTAATTGCAATTTACTTTTATTGGGCAAACAACAATTTCCGCTGGCACGACTATTGGTAGATGATACTGGTATTGGCCAAATGGATTGCCTGATGAGGTTTCGAGTTGGAGGAGTTGTTAATTGCACTTGTGATTTACGTTGTCGAGTGTCAATACACGCAATGTGAATGGATGCACTCGTAGGATGGGCTTCAGAGACTGCACTTTGATTAAATGCATTGCGTGTATGAGCCGGAGATCAGTGAGAGAAATGTTTAGATTGATGAAGCGGGAGGCGTTCCATAGCCATTAGAAAGTGCATCAGGTAACGCCCACAGAGACTTACATATGTATACGTGTATGTACCATATACGAGTATGTTGCTATCTAAATGCATTTGACATGTTTTGCGGTCACATTCTGAGGCATAAAACTAATGGCACCGCAAACCATCTGAGTTGTGTGCTAAGCCAACTACTTCAAATATTTTTTTTTACGATTTTTTAATGTTGAAAGCTTCTAATAACCGTAAAAAAATTGTGACAGAGCGCGGCACTCGGAAACTCGACGATGAGTCAAAAGTTTTATGAGCCAAACACGTTCTAATAAAGCAGCTAATTAAGCAGAATTTTGCATGCCCAAAGGCATTGCATTAGTATTGGTGAGCTTTCAAAAGCTCCACATTCGAAGATATAAAAGTCTTCGTGCTGTGTCCCATGCATGATTCGTGTTCGTGTGAAAGCACAACAAAACTGTCACCTCAGTTGACATAAACTACTTTATGTGAATTATTTTCAGAGACCACACGGGTACAGCTCTTAGAAAATATGACAGCTGGCCGGGAGATATATGTATATGTATGTATGTATGCACCGCTTTGAAGTCCACAATGCAACGTTGCAACAATGTGACCAACTGTTGAGTTTGTATTCTGCCCTCCCTCTTCTCCCGCTTCCGCTCCCACTCTTACTCTCTTCCTATCTCTGTCTATACTCCCATAAAAAATGTTGGCAACTTTATCAAGAGTACAATTTAAATGTCAAGT
>NW_022995445.1:0-1617 GCF_004354385.1 Drosophila innubila
GCTTACCTTACGATGCGAGTACTCAAAGCCGTCCACATTGAACACGGGCACAATGTGCCAATCATAACTCTCCGCCAGATTGCGTACTTCCGGCTGCTGTGAGGTTAGCAGCTCATTGATGAACCACGTTGCACTGGCCGATGTAATCCATTCACGTGCATGAATATTGGACTCTATGAAAATTCCTGGCTTGTTTGTCCCATGCGATATTTTAATGCCACGAATTCTACGTCCTTGGTAGGAGTATCCCACAGTAAACTCCTCGGTCACAGTTGGATGAGCCTCGAATATGCCATCCAACCAGGCCTCAATCTCGGCCAGCTCATGATAACGTGTCCAGCCAAAGGTGCCGCTATCTCTGGCACTCGCAAATTGTTCGTCGTCGATAAGCCTAAAAATCATGTCATAACGTTCACAGTATCGAATAAAAATTCCTCAAAAATCATATATCTTATCTTACAACAAAACTAGCTTAAATGCTTATATAACTTGCGGTTATAGGAAACAAACTTCTTTGAATAATAGCCTCATATTCATTATAGAGAAGTTTGTCTTGATATATTCATGATAAGTAGAAATATAAACTTGTTATAATTGACGTAATTTTTAGGCAAAAATTCATAGATTTATGAGAAACTTAAAACTATTTAGCACGTTCATTGAAAAAATTAGTACAAAAAGTGGATTCTTAAAGTAAAAGATTTTATCTTGATTGTAAGGCTGTCTTTTTTTTTCTTAAAAGAAATTTAAAGGTAGTGTTCTTGATATTATAATCAGTTTATTTATGAATAAAAGGAACAAATAAATTACCTTTTACTACTTACTTTTGAACATTGGGTATGAGCAACTCATTGCTAATGCCATATAATTTAAGTAGGAGCTGGAAATGTTTAACTTCGTCGGGATTTACCATTACGTGCACCTCTTTAGAGTACTCATCGTATTCTTTCCAGATGTCATACTAAACAAGAGAATTTAATAATCAATCTTTGAGAAATTATACTCCTCACATACCATTTTGTTTAATTCACAAACTTTAGTTATAAGCGATAATTGTAATTTGTTTTTGATATTTATTTTATAAACACTGAAATTATCGTAGCGCTGTCTTGGAGGATCCTTGAGTGTCCCGGCACTGGCCAGGACCACAAAAGAGGCGAGTAACCAAATCAAACGCATATCGAAAATCGACTGTTCAATATTGTGGTCAAGTCTAGCACTTGATATACTTTGATATACTAAGTGCAGTTGGGGTTTATCTTGAAATAATCTTAATTAATTTATTGCTAGTTTACTTTCCAGGCATTTACAGCTTAAATTTAGGTTTTAGATAACCCAACTTTTTACACTCGGCCATCAGAGCCACGAGACCAGTCAGTGCCTCCTCGCAATTGGGTAGTATAAAGGCGGGTGGCAGGACCAATCCATAACGTCCAGTATCCCGAAACTCTATAGTGTATGTGAGTTTAATGTCCAGCTCATTATAAGCCCATTCCTTGGCACCGCCCGAAACCATATCTGAAAGATAACACTCCAATCATAATGAAACATTTTTTTTATAATCAAACTTACTGAGTGTAGTTGCTGAGGATCCGTAGTGATAGACTGTTCCATAAC
>NW_022995446.1:0-1628 GCF_004354385.1 Drosophila innubila
GCCAGCGAATTTTGTTATTTTTTTTCTCCTTGTGATTCATGTTTCTAATACAAACGCTTTACAAATTTTTAGTTGTAGATGTGTATAAGAGACAGGGGGTAAGACACAACAACAACAATGTGTAGTAATTAGAATTATAATTTTATGCTTGGCAATTAAAAAAACACATACACTTGCAAAAAGCAGTTAACGCGCTTGTTACGTTAACACGAGAAAATAAGCAAAGCGTTTGTTTTGTAATGCGCGTTACGTTATATGATTACGCGACGTTGTCGTAAGGCGGCGACTTCGCCCGCTGCTGTTATAATTGCTGCTGTTATAATTTCTTTGCTGTACTTGTCACGGCCGCTGTTCGACAGCAAATGAACGCAGCGACGCTGTGAGCGCAAACCAAAAGCAAAATCAAGAGTCGAAGCCAGAGCGACAGCGAGAGCATAACAGAAATGTGCAAACACACACACACACTCAACGACATGTTATTATGTCATAGCTCTCTTAAGCAGCCAACAGCGTCTGTTGCGTCATCAGTTGGTGCGCTCTTTGCTGCTGCTGTCGCTTCAGATTTGCCGGCAAAAGCGTCAACTATTAAACAAGGTGACGCCAAACTTAGGCAATATGTGCAGATGGGTGTGTGTGTATCGCCCACGCTCTCTCTCATCATCTCATCATTTATCATTTATCGCATATTGTCTGTGCGCTTCCGGCGCCACTCAAAACTATAATAATCGAGTGAAATGGTCAGTACAAAAATTTATATTAATAATAATTTATTTTATAATAAATTATAATAATTTATATATATGCAAAATATCAAAATATTTCAAAAAAAAAAAAAATAAAATAAGTTTTAAAAATACACTTATTAAATAAAACTGTCTTGTAGTTATATAGATATTTTCAAAATATCTCCTCTTTTAATACTCTTGCTATATATTTATATATATTTTAAATAATCTCTTGTAATAAATTAAAAAAACAATAATTAATTAACTTTGAAAATATAATATTAAATCACATATCAAAATATTATAAAATAAATCAAATTGTTTGCATATTTATTTTTTAAAATTATGATTTTTTATTCTTGGTACTTTTGTTATATTTATTTTATTAAAATAATAATTTGCTGTGTGCTTCAAATTGATGAAAATTGAAAAGCTATATCTATTTTAAATTCTCACAATAAATTTGGAAAATATAAATTAAAAGCACTTATCAAAATACATATTAAAAATCAGCTATCGTAAAAATTAAATTCTTAATCAAAATAGAATAAAACCAGTTTTATTGCTTCGCTAAAAAAGTCCTTGCATTACTAAAAACGGTTATTTTTTGTTAGTAAAAATAAATAATATATAATTATGATTTGAAATTTGTAGAATTATTTTTGAATTTTTTATTAAAAATCAACAGCTAATATGTGCTTTATAAATAACAATTTTAAATAATGTTTGTTACGTTTGCTGCTAAAAATTTTATTATGTTTGATGTTGGCTGCTCTTTGGTTTCATAAGTTTTGTCATTTAACGCGCGTTACGTGTTACGTGTTATATGTTACGTGAGTGTGACGCGTTGACCTCATTTGCCGATCGAAAGAGTGTCCACAGCAAACAACGACAGAGGCAACG
>NW_022995447.1:0-1607 GCF_004354385.1 Drosophila innubila
GGAGAAGAAAGGACTTTATGCAATGGCAGCACCAGAAATTCCAGCCGAGGTGGCCGTCAGTCATATAACCTATGTGATGGGCTTGCATTTACCAGGACAGCCAGCTGCTTCGGCTTCTTCGGCTGCGCCTGTCAGCTCCTCCTCCTCCTCCACCTCCTCCTCCTCATCAAATCATCATCATTCCCACGCGCATCCACATATACAACATTCTCGTCATGCTTCGGTCATCATAGAGACGGCAGGATCTCCGCTATGTGGCAAGGATGCGCACTATGAGCATCAGTTGACGCCACAGGATGGCAGCGTGCGTTCCGTGCGCTCCGATGAGGGTTATCACAGCAACGAGTGCCAGGAGGATGGCCTTACTCCGCCCGAGGATTCCAGTGATAGCGAGAGCGAGCACAACTATGTCCTTGATTGCTCCAAAAAGGCTATAGCACCCAAGGAAACGGTTATAGCGCAAACGCAAAAGCCCAGCAGTGTCACGCCCCCAGCGCCCACCACGCCCATGGCGACCACGCCCAGCTCGGAGGCGGATAAAAATGAGTATCGCAAATTTAAAGTGAAAATGCCGCTGAAATATGAATTCAAACATAAAGCCTGCATCAAACAGGATGTGGAGGAGCCGCTGCCGGCGGCAACAGTGGCACAGCAGCTGCCAGAGTTGCCAGACTTGCCCGAGGAGGCGACCACAACGACCACTCTCGGCGAGGAGCATGTTGCTCCAACACATGCCCATGTGGAGTGCACCAATACACAACCCGCCAGCTCCACAGTGATTGTGCTGGAACCCACCAGGACTATAGTGCCCTTGAGTAAACCGTATTATGAGTCCGATCCCAGTCCGTTGCCGGGCGAGCGTTATGTTAGATTTAATCAGCCCAGTTCGAGCATTTTGGAAACCATCTTGACCAGTCAGCATCGCTTGGAGGCGGCTTGTCGTCAGGTCAATGCTGCCACGCCTCCGCCCACATCGCCCACTGAAATGGCGTACAGTTATAAGAAATCCCAGCGATATGGCAACGCTGTAAGTCCCGATTCCAGCTCGAATTTGGGCCAGGCGCCGGAAATCAACGCACAACTGGCGGCTGGAGCAGAGGAAATGGCTTTGGGTTTGGGTTTGGCGGGCAGAGCAGCTCTAATCAAGGGTGAGTGCTCACCGCCACCAGCTGCAGTGCATCATCATCATGTGATCTATTCGCCGGGCCAACACTCGCCCAATTATGCCGGGTATGCGGCTTATGGCGGTGCCACCTCCACGTTCCACTCACCGCCGCACAGTTCGCATTCGCCGTTCGATCGACAGTCGCAGGGTTCCGTCTCCGTGTCCGGCTCCGTCTCCGGTTCCGGTTCCAGCTCCAATCTGCATCTGCTGCAGAGCAGCACACAAATGCTGAATCATCCGCTGATGCAGCCACTGACACCGCTACAAAGACTGTCTCCCCTGAGGATATCGCCGCCCAGCTCACTGTCGCCAGATGGCAACTCTTGTCCACGCAGTGGCAGCCCTTTGAGTCCCAATTCCTTGGCTTCGCGTGGCTATCGCTCGCTGCCGTATCCGCTCAAGAAGAAGGATGGCAAAATGCACTACGAGTGCAATGTGTGCT
>NW_022995448.1:0-1599 GCF_004354385.1 Drosophila innubila
AAATTAAAAATTCAATGTCCGGAAAAATAAATGTCTTGCTTGAGCAACGACAGCAGAAAACAGATATCTGAGTTGAAATTGATGTACAAATTTTTTATTATGTTGAAAAGTGAGTAAGTTTGATCAAAGTCACCGAGATAAATTCGAAAACTCCGGATATATGAAAGGGTTGCTGACTAATAATAGGGTCCAAAGCAGCCCCACTCCCAGCAGCAAGCACATGAGTTGGGCACAAAGTAGAAGGGCGGAGAACAACCGCTGTTACAGCATCCACAGCACTCCATGCTGGGCTGGACGGGACCGACAGGTCCGCTCGTGAGGCGATAGGAGACCATGCCACATGGAGCCTGGACGCAGCACGATCCACAGCCAGGCCTACAGCCAGGCCCACAGCAGGGTCCACATGGTCCACAAGATCCACAACTGGGTCCACAAGGTCCGCAGCAGGGCCCACAAGGTCCACAGCAGGGTCCACAAGGTCCACAAGGTCCACAGGGTCCACAAGGACCAGAGGATCCACAGGAACCACACGGTCCACAGGAACCACACGGTCCACAGGGACTACACGGTCCACAGGAACCACACGGTCCACAGGGACTACACGGACCACAGGGACCACACGGTCCACAGGGACCAGAGGATCCACACGGTCCACAGGGACCAGAGGATCCACACGGTCCACAACAGCCGCTGCTACAGGGATCACAGCAGGATTTGGAAGAGCCACAAGTCATGCCACAACCTCCGACAACTCGACATTTCAGCGTGCACATTTTTCTCAAGTAGCTTCCGTTGCGTTTCCGTTTTCGGTTCAATTTTTATCGCCAATATACTACGCAAAAAATGTGCTAAATACGGCAGACGATTTAACATCTACCTTGGTATTATTTAGCACCTTTTTTGGCATAGATCAAGCAATTAGTTTTTGAATTTTTTTGGTTTGCTCCTCTCAACTGACAGCACACACACACACACAGATTATTAATGACAGTTGACACATTTCTATAGTTATTTGAAACCACAGCAAATGCAGTTCAAATATGATCCACAGCCGAACTTAACCTCAAACTTCACTTGCATAGAAACTATTAAATTCCTGTCTCTTATACACATCTATTTAATACTTTTTTGAACAGTTAGTCAAATAATTTCAATTAAATAAAGCAAACAGAAAAAAAAGATATTATATGAAATAAACTAAATTTTATTGCATAAATTTTGTATAACTTAAATAATATAGTAGTTTATTATACTTATCAATTCAATTTTTATGGATTTATGGTATACATTAGTTTCCAACACTTGCACTTATATTTGCATACTTAAAATGCCAAGCCAACTTCCATTTCAACATAGTTACTTTTCACAAAGTTGAGTGCAACAGTTCGTCTAACTGAGTGCACTCTGTCTAACCGTCTATCTGTCTGTCCGTCTATCTGTCAGTTGGTCTGTCTATCTGTCAGTTGGTCTTGTCAACTGTCTGCAGCTTGACAAAGCAGTTGGCAGGTAAGGCAGCTGGAGAATGCAGGGTTGTCAACTTATCCAACTGGAATCTAACAGCAGGCAACACTTTTTATCGTCACAGGAAAATAGATGAAG
>NW_022995449.1:0-1577 GCF_004354385.1 Drosophila innubila
AAAGAGTGTGAGAAATGTGCGCAATTAGCAGACAATTCTCATAAATCAGTAGGCAGCAAAGTAGCGCAAATATTAAAGATACAAAGATACAAATTGCACGCTAATCGCAATTACAGCCCGAGGTCTAAGCACACACACACACAAAATGTTATGCCTCTGTTATTAAAAAACTTTCATATTGACCAAAAAGCTGTCTCTTATACACATCTATGCAGATATTGAAATCTATTCGTAATATTTACAGTAAAAGGGAATTCTTGATGAAATTCTCAGCAAAACATTTTTTATACACTTTTGATTAAATTTGTTATTTCTCTGTATTTTACTTTTTGTTTTTATTACGTATTTCTTTCTTATCCCGAAGCAATTTAAAGTTAACAGGGGATTTCTTTGATTTTGCCGTTTGATTTAAAGCCAGAGATTTGATTTTGGTAAAGAGTACTTCATAATTAAAGTCAGATAGTCGTACAATTTAATGCCATTTTGTCATCGGATAAACCGCAAAAGCCAATTAGTCAGATGCACTTGTTGAAGCAAATACGTTAATTATATTGGAATATTTAAACAAAATTAACGGCAAACAAGTGCATAAATATAGATAAAGTACAACTCATAAATTAAGCGTTGCAAATTATGCACACATCTCGTATGTTTTATATATTAAATAAATGTAGATATTTAATGGCAGCTCACAAGGCAAAATGTGGAAATGTGGAATAAAAACTGCAAAAAAGGCGCAGCTGTCAATTGAATTTATTATATAATTAAGTGCAATTTGTGTGCGCGCTAATTGCAACTGTTTGTCGGGGCTTCATTTATTGCTAATTGTTAAATGCGTCGCACGCGACCAACACGACAATAATGCAACAATAAAATCCACAATAATCATGCAAGTATTAAATTAATATTACAATTATATAGTTTGTTTAATTTTTATGCAATTGTTTGGCATAATAATACAATATTTAAAAACTGTTTTTTTTTTAGCACAATTTTCAGTTAAAACTTGAGAAGCGAAACAATTTAATGAAATATATACTATCAATTGTTTGCTGTAGCTTATTAAATTATTAATTCAATTTAATTAATTATAATGTAAGGGCTTGATTAAAAATTAAAGGCATTTATAGTTGTAGGTTTTGTAATAACAAGTTATTATTCTGTTATAAAAGGCAATTATAAGTGAATGCCATTTTATTGAATATATTTATAAAATTACATATCTGATGTTTGTAGCATACTTTTCTGTGCTCCGAATTTACGTATAAATTTAAAATCACGCTTTTGTTATTGAATTTTTATTGGGAAGCAAATTTTTTCTGTGAATATCTGATATCTTACAGCCAAAATGTGTATTATTTTTAATTAAAAGAGTGAAGGATGTCAATAAAATACCGTTTGATTATCAACAGAGTGCATAAATTGATAAAATTAAACAAAAAGCCTTAACAGACTAAGCGATTCTTGTGTAGCACACTTTTCAGGGCTTTAAATATATTTATTGGCAAACAACAAATTTCTTAGCACATTTTTGTGAATAAATTAAAAAAGCGACCAATTTTTTCTGGTGATTTCAT
>NW_022995450.1:0-1529 GCF_004354385.1 Drosophila innubila
TGTGGCGTTAGGATAATTAATTTCCAAATAAAGTAAATAACAAATAAATACTGTTAGTCAAGTATTTGAAAACAAAAACATATATCGTTATTTATTTAATTACTTAACTATTTTCTTAATTACACATTTTCTACTACTTTTTTATATTGTTAAACAATATTTCTTCATACTGTACATTAATGTTGGCGTGTGTGTATGTGTTTGTAAATACTAATGCAAATACAGATGTGTATAAGAGACAGGTGTGTACTTCCTCTACACACTCACCCAAACACACACCCACAACTAAAGAGAGCAAAAAAAGTGTGAAAACTTGCTTGCGGGAATAAGTGAATTGTGTTGTCGCCGCCTACGTTAGCGTCTATGTCTGTCAAGTAATATACGTTATGTTTTGGAGGGACAGTAGGGCTGCTCAGTAGGGTTGTTGGGTGTCAGTGGGTGAATGTGGGTGACAGTGACAGTGATACAAGAACTGATGCAGCTGCCGTTGACGTTTGCCACGGTATAATTACAGCAAATTTGCACTTCAGACAGTCAACCAAGTTAAAACAACGCAACACTGGCGACCCGCAACAAGAACACCTCGCCCAGGTACTGCAACAACAGCAAACACAAGCACAGCCGCATCCACAACCACATCCACATCTACAACCAGCAGCTAACGTCAACATAAGGGAACGACGACGCACAACAACGCCAGTCAGTCGGGAAAGTATGCGAAAAAATATACATACTGCATATAATATGGAGCATAGCCAACAATGGCAGTGAGTGGCAGCGACTCGCCCAGGGGCGGACTTAAAATATAAGGTATTGTCATTTACGTCAACTTATAAGCATACAACACACACCTGCATACAAGCATAAACACGTGTTAAATAAATATAATTGGGAATGTACCCTGTGCCTTCTTTAGCTCCCGCATTGCCGCTGTCATTATTTCAATTAATGAATGAAATTCAAAAAACTGCATTTAACGGTAAATGAAACACAGTTTACGACTGTTTTATAACGCGCTTTTCTTCTGATGAAATCCTGATGGAAATCCTTGGAATTTATTTGTCAACTATACTTGGTAATAAATTAAACTGTTATTTAAATGGAAGTTTATACAAATTATTGGATTTTTCATTTAGTTACTATTATTTTTATTTAGTTAATATTACATTATTAATTCTATGAATAATTTTATTAATATAGTTTGAAAAATTAACGACCTTCTGAGATACAATCTATGAAAGC
Organism: Drosophila innubila; assembly: GCF_004354385.1. NCBI lineage: Eukaryota > Metazoa > Arthropoda > Insecta > Diptera > Drosophilidae > Drosophila > Drosophila innubila. Next base: position 1,243 of record NW_022995450.1, read on the forward strand.
CCAAAAGCAACGCAAAATATATTTAAATTCAAAATATGTCAAATATGTGTTATAAAAATTTTATTCTTTCTTAATTAAAATAATGTGTATTACTTTTAATTAAATAAAATTGGATCGATTACACTGTAAATGATTTTATATCTGTATAAAATACATCATTATTTTATAATTTAGTTGAAAATTTAAGTAAATTTATGACAAACGATATTTGTAACTTCGAAAATCTGTCCCAACCAAAATCTCTGAAATTTTAGGAACACTGGCAATATATATATCGATTATCATTT
>NW_022995451.1:0-5320 GCF_004354385.1 Drosophila innubila
TTTGGAATATAACAAACAGAAACATAGTCTCTCATGTGCGTTTTATACTTAATACTTTAATACTTACTTAGGGAAATAGAAACAGCTCTACGTCAACGTTTAAAAGGATAATACCATAGTGAAATACACACCACTCCATAGTGAAATACACACCACTCCATAGTGAAATACACACCACTCCATAGTGAAATACACACCACTCCATAGTGAAAACTTTAAAAAGTTTTTTACACTATGATATGAATAAATGATATGGTATTATGGTTTTACATTAGTTTTGAAAGGGTAAAAATTATGAAACAAAAAACAAAATTATATTTGGAAAATGACCGTAATTTTGCATTAGACATGTATGAACAACAACAATATTATTATGTAGCTGAATCTAATGATTTAATTACTAAAGCAAGCATGATTTAACTGTCAATCAGTTAAAAATAATAGACTTTCTTATCTCAAAAATAAAACCAGATGATACAGAATTTGAAGAACTTGAGACTTCTATGTATGAATTAACTAACGTTTTAGAAATAAAGCGTAGTGGTCGAACTTATAATCAAATTGCTGATACATTAGATGATTTGAGAAAAAAGAAGTCACTATTTATAATCAAGAGAGACAGTATCGTACGTACTGGGTGGGTTTCTTCTGCTGAATATTTTAAAACTGGTAAAATACTTTTATCATTTGATAAGAAACTAACTCCTTATTTATTAGATTTAAGCAAAATTACACAATACTTACTAATAGATACCGTAAAACTCAAAAGTATGCAATATTGCTTTATAAACTTATGCGTGAAGCTGATAAGGATAATGGAAAGTCAATCGCTATTTTACAAGGAACTCCAGAAGAATTTAAAGAATGGTTAGGTGCTCCAAAAGCTATACTTATAACTCTTTAAAAATCAAATTCTTATAAAGGCAATTGAAGAAATTAACTTAAAAATTGAAGATATGAATTTAGAAATTTTACAAGCTAGATATGGTCGTAAAGTGGTTCAAGTTGAAATTCATAATAATTGGACAAGGGAAAATAACAAAAGAATGATTGTTTTAACTTTTAATCTTTTGACGATTGGGAAAAATGGATAACCAGATCCATTTTTTTTAGTCGTTTTTTTTAGCCTAAAGGCGAAGAAAAAGGAAAGGTTTTGAGCAAAAAAATAAGTCAGGTTAATCCGACATTTTGCTCCTGTTCAGAATGAAATTTTAAGCCTAAAGGCGACAAAAATTTCAGTACGGACAGAGGGTTTGAGCCTCAGATTCGGTCGTTTTGTTACGAAGTGACAAAACAGGTATAGGTTACTCATCTTGAAACTCGTTACCACTCGTGTTACCATGATTATATCTAAAACACGTCTATTGGAGGTTTGTAGAATGGCAGAATTTTCTATCTCGTTTCATGGGGAACTCACACGTCTATAAGTCATAATAATCGAAAACATACGTCTGGAAATAAAGATATTGATTTGAGTGAAAGTGACAATAATAAATACTATGTTCAAAGAGATATTAGAGAAGTTTATCAAGAAATTTTTGGGAAGCAGTCGCAGAATATAATAACAAACAAAAACGGTCTGACAGAAAATCAAGGATTACTACGAAAAGATTTTAAACGATAAGAAAACGAATCATCAAAGGGAATTGATTGTCGCTATTGGAAAAGCTGATGATGGATTAGACAAAAAAACGAAAATAGACGCATTGGATTTGTACGCTGATAAATTTATACAAGAAAATCCTAATCTAGCTGTTTATAACATGGTCTTACACGTTGACGAAGCGAATCCTCATTTGCATATCAACTATGTGCCTTACTTTGAATCAAAACGTGGTCTTAAAAGCGTGTTGGTCAAGATAAAGCCTTAAATCAACAAGGTATCGAGGGAAAACCTTTAGAGGTTTTTAAAAATTGGCGTGATTCTCAAACTAAAACCGTAGAAGCTTGTTTCAATGTCAAATATCAAAGGTACCTTCAGCAAGCAAAAGGTTATAGCATTTTGGATTCAAGAAAAAAATTGCCTAAACGAATGAAGGTCGGTTCTCATAAATATATGGCAGTTGAGGTATAAAGACTATAAAGAAACCCTTAAAGAGCTGGAACTTGAGTTAAAAAAGTCGATAAAGAACTTTCTCAAAAAAAGAAGAACTAAAAATACAACCAAATCGAATTTTTAAACTCAAAGAAGAAAATACCGAACTAAAAAACGAAAATAAAGTTAGCAAAGAACGAGAAAGTGCTTTGAGAACGATTTTAAGCACTGTAGGAGTCGTTGTAAACGAATTACCTTATAATTTATCGAATCAAATAAAATCGCTTGTAGTGACATTTTTTTGCGTTATAAGGCTAAGGGGCAACTTGAAAATATAGACCTACCAGAATTTTTACAAAGTGATAAATACAAACAATTTATTAATAAGCCTATTGAAATCAAACCACAAAAGTTGATATATCAGACTTTAGTAAAAATACTACAGGTAGATTGCCTAAGCGTTAATTAATTCTCTTTATCCAAAAGTTTTGTTTTGCTTTTTTAAATTCTTCATCATCAATAATATTTTCTATGTACAATTGATTTAGCTTTTCTAACTCGTCAGATAATGTACCTGATGAGTTTTTTTGTTGTCTTGGTTTTTTTCTTTCCGTTAAAGCTTTTATACCTCCAACTAAATATAAAATTCCTATCAACAAATTCAAATTAAATAATAATAGATTTATAAATATTGCAATAGTTCCAATAACAATAAACCAGATTGACCAACTGATAGAATTAGGGGTTTTGTGACACCATAAAAATTAACCGCAATAACAATAATTCCAATTAATAATGTAGATATTAAATAAAATGAATCAAATTGTTCAGCTGAATAATTATTTAAAATAAACGCTAAATTATCACTTAAAAGAAAGTGAAAACTGTATAAATCAATAAAATTATCTGAATTATGATGCCTGTTTTTATAAAATATTGTGCAATTGATTTTTTTCAAACTCCATATCTATTCTCCTTTTTTTATATCTAAGTAACCTGTGGTGCTAGTTGATTTCAATTTCCTATAAAATCGAGATTTACTCATTTTGAAAATCTAATAAATTATTGAATCTAAAGATTTCTTCATAGTTAAAATATTATTCTAACAACGTTTCTTAAAAATAGAAAAATCAACTAGCACCACGGGTCTAAGTAAATATATCATAATAAATTAGATTGGGTTGTTAGGGCTTGCCTGACCGTCTGAAAGACGATTAATAAAGATTATTTAAAAGTATCTTAAATACTTCGTAATAAGGGATTATTTAACGCTACAAGCTTTCTAAAAGCTCCTTGACCAAATGTTTTGAATTTAACAAAGGATGTAGGCGACTGCAGTAGTGAAATGTGAGGGTGATTTTCCCTCACACCTTTTTTATTTTAGTTTGTGGTTTTTATTTGGAATATAACAAACAGAAACATAGTCTCTCGCGTGCGTTTTATACTTACATAATACTTAGATAATACTTTAAATACTTAGGAAATAGAAACAGCTCTACGTCAACGTTTAAAAGGATAATACCATAGTGAAATACACACCACTCCATAGTGAAATACACACCACTCCATAGTGAAATACACACCACTCCATAGTGAAATACACACCACTCCATAGTGAAAACTTTTAAAAAGTTTTTACACTATGATATGAATAAATGATATGGTATTATGGTTTTACATTAGTTTGAAAGGGTAAAATTATGAAACAAAACAAAATTATATTTGGAAAAATGACCGTAATTTGCATTAGACATGTATGAACAACAACAATATTATTATGTAGCTGAATCTAATGATTTAATTACTAAAGCAAAGCATGATTTAACTGTCAATCAGTTAAAAATAATAGACTTTCTTATCTCAAAAAATAAAACCAGATGATACAGAATTTGAAGAACTTGAGACTTCTATGTATGAATTAACTAACGTTTTAGAAATAAAGCGTAGTGGTCGAACTTATAATCAAATTGCTGATACATTAGATGATTTGAGAAAAAAAAGTCACTATTTATAATCAAGAGAGAGACAGTATCGTACGTACTGGGTGGGTTTCTTCTGCTGAATATTTTAAAACTGGTAAAATACTTTATCATTTGATAAGAAACTAACTCCTTATTTATTAGATTTAAGCAAAATTACACACAATACTTACTAATAGATACCGTAAAACTCAAAAGTAAGTATGCAATATTGCTTTATAAACTTATGCGTGAAGCTGATAAGGATAATGGAAAGTCAATCGCTATTTTACAAAGACTCCAGAAGAATTTAAAGAATGGTTAGGTGCTCCAAAAGCTATACTTATAACTCTTTAAAAATCAAATTCTTATAAAGGCAATTGAAGAAATTAACTTAAAAATTGAAGATATGAATTTAGAAATTTTACAAGCTAGATATGGTCGTAAAGTGGTTCAAGTTGAAATTCATAATAATTGGACAAGGGAAAATAACAAAAGAATGATTGTTTTAACTTTTAATCTTTTGACGATTGGGAAAAATGGATAACCAGATCCATTTTTTTTAGTCGTTTTTTTAGCCTAAAGGCGAAGAAAAAGGAAAGGTTTTGAGCAAAAAAATAAGTGGTTAATCCGACATTTTTGCTCCTGTTCGGAATGAAATTTTAAGCCTAAAGGCGACAAAAATTTCAGTACGGACAGAGGGTTTGAGCCTCTGAGATCGGTCGTTTTGTTACGAAGTGACAAAACAGGTATAGGGTTACTCATCTTGAAACTCGTTACCACTCGTGTTACCATGATTATATCTAAAACACGTCTATTGGAGGTTTGTAGAATGGCAGAATTTTCTATCTCGTTTCATGGGGAACTCACACGTCTATAAGTCATAATAATCGAAACATACGTCTGGAAATAAAGATATTGATTTGAGTGAAAGTGACAATAATAAATACTATGTTCAAAGAGATATTAGAGAAGTTTATCAAGAAATTTTTGGGAAGCAGTCGCAGAATATAATAACAAACAAAAACGGTCTGACAGAAAATCAAGGATTACTACGAAAAGATTTTAAACGATAAGAAAACGAATCATCAAAGGAATTGATTGTCGCTATTGGAAAAGCTGATGATGGATTAGACAAAAAACGAAAATAGACGCATTGATTTGTACGCTGATAAATTTATACAAGAAAATCCTAATCTAGCTGTTTATAACATGGTCTTACACGTTGACGAAGCGAATCCTCATTTGCATATCAACTATAAAGCCTTACTTTGAATCAAAACGTGGTCTTAAAAGCGTGTTGGTCAAGATAAACCTTAAATCAACA
>NW_022995452.1:0-1525 GCF_004354385.1 Drosophila innubila
GGTCTCTTACAGTCGAATTCGCTCGACTTTAGCCTTTGCTATAGTTTTTATTTTTGCCAACTTGTTTCAAATTAAGTGATTCACTTAGAGCTTAGTCAATGTCAATTGGAGTTGTTTAAAGAAAATAAAAATAGTAATAATGTAAAATAAAATTAAATTTAAATTATATGCCTCTTCATCTTCTCTCTGTTAGCTTCTGCATCTTTTAAAGAGCTTAAAAAACTTCAAGTTCTGATTTCAAATCACACTTAAGCTCTCTCATTTATTTTGTCGCTGATAACAATCTGGATATCTGGAAGGATTTTCATTGCTGCTCGCTAATCTGCTTAGTTGCAACTTTCAACAGTAGCGGCAACAGAAATGGAGGCATGCAACAACCGTTAGCGTGTGTTATAACCGTGATAACTCATATCATACGAATATGATTCGTTGAATTGCCAATTGGTCGGCTTATATAACACGTTATCGTAAGCGGCTTATAAATGATACTTGATGCCAACATAGGAATGGGATGAGATGATGCTTTGGGTTTGGGTTGACCTTCACTTGCGGACAGTTGATACGAGGCTGATACACATACGCCACATCAGCCAGCTGTGCAACAGCTGTCTCTTATACACATCTTTCAAAAAGACAAAATAATAAAAAAAATCAAGCAATAAAAATGCGAAAACATACAAATAAATAAATAATTATTTTACAATTAATTCTGTTCGCACGGGGCGTGGCATTGTCGATAGTAAAAACAAAATTCCAACGTGAGTTCTACGACCGTTCAATTGGCCGGCAAACTTGAAGGTTATCGATTGTTGTTCACGTTATGTTATTTTAAACGGTTGTTTGCATTGATCGATAGGCAAAACTAAAACATTATCGATTACTATATGCTTGCTACAACGGTATGTCAATAATTTTGTCAGAGAAATATGTATTTTTGATATTCACAAATATATCGATAAATATCGATATGTTATCAGTCATTTCTATTTGTATCACTGACTATTGTACGACAACTGTAATGGATTGGAACTATACCGTATTAATATGTACAACTGCACATTTATCGATAATATATCGTTGTATCTTTTGTTAATAAACGTTTGAAGTTGTGGAGAAGTCTCAGCTGTTTATACACGCTTTTATTTTTATCGATAACATATTATTGACGCATATTTCTTTAACATATCGATAAAACAATTTATTTGTTTGTGCGTGAAAAACGAAATATTTTTTCTATTACGTTGTATAATTCAAATAAAATGATAAATTATCGATAACTATAAAAATAACGCAATCAATGCAATGAAAATGTGTGTTAATTAGCACTTATCGATAATTAAGGATTTAATGATGTTGTCGTTAATTTTGATGGCCAAGTTGTGACTCTGCCGCCATAACTGTTGCATGCAACGCACGAGCGCCGTGTGCAAATAGTGGCAAGTAGAAAGGCGCGTCTTAACTCTTTCTTTCACTTGGCCAAGACAGTCAGTCAGTCAGTCTGTAAGTCTGTAAGTCAGTTAGTCAG
>NW_022995453.1:0-1485 GCF_004354385.1 Drosophila innubila
AGCGCCACGATGTTTGTCTTGAATGGTTCTCCGGGTTTCTGTTGTTTCGCTCGTATCTGATCTTCGAGCCACTGGAAATAACGTGGCGGTAAAAAGAAATCGAGAAACTCCCTTTTGAATTTGGCCCAAGTCGCCCCTTGCAGTCGACTGACCCGGAACCAGTCACTAGCACTTCTCGTGAGCGATTCCGGAATAGCTTTTGATAGGTGGGCCAAGTCGATCACATGAGACGCAGCGCGTTCCTCCATGCGCTCAACAAAACTTAAAGGGTCGGATTCGCCGTCGAAAAGGATTCCCCAACGATGTACTTTCTCTGCGATAGTACGGTAGGGAGTCTCTGTGCGGACCGTGACGTGAGAGGTTGGTGTTGGGCTACGGTTACCTCGTGCGCCCCGAGGTTCTGCCAAAGTATCTGTTGGCGTTTCGCTCGGCGGGGTAACGACTACCTGTGGGGTAGCCTTGGTGGACGCTGAGCCGCAACGCAGACGTGGTTTTGCTCGCGGTCCCCCTGGTCGGACCCGGAACCATCGGCGAATTGTTGTTCCAACTCGACCAAACGTTTCATCACATGATCGGCATGTGCGCTCTGAGACACGAATGACGCAAGGCGGCTTCGAAGATGTACCACACCTCCTTCTGTGTCGAGTCCAAACTCGTTCAGTATGGGCAACAGCTCATTTTTCCTCCAATAGTAGACCCAGCTGACACCGACCATGTTGGGTTTGGGGATTTACGGTCTAGCACGATTATTGGGCTGTACAGTTCTCGCCAAAACTGTCCGAGCCAAGTGAGCAAAAATCTATCTCAGCAATCGAGCGTGTTGAATATAAAAAACCAAAAACCCAGATGCGTGCGCGGAAAAGCTGTCCGACTATCGGGCGTGGCGTTGCAACCGATTATCTGTTGTATCGTAGCAAAAGTTTAGAAGGCGTACGCCGAAACTAGTACAATGCTGTTGCGAAACAACGGTTTTCAAGAAAACGCACGAAATATTGTTCAAAGCAAGCAGCGGATCGTAGCAACGGTTTTCTTAAATGCGCGCGAAAAATTGTTCAATGTCGAAGCGTAGCAACGGTTATCAATGCGCGGCAAAAATTTTGCAATGTCGAAACGTAGCACCGGTTTTCAAGAAATTGTGCAATGCCAGTAGCGTAGCAGTGGTTATCAATGCGCGCAAAAATTTTTGGATGGTGAAGGCGTATTTAAATTATTAGGTTTTAATTCACTTGGGTTTTCACTGGGTTTTTAATTTTCTTTTCACTTTTTAGAATTGAACTTAAGTTATAGCTTTACTAGCAGTGCACCGAACTTGGGTCTTAAGCTTTACTAGTAATGCACGACTGATCGCTTTGAAGCACCGAACTTGAGTCTTAGGCTTTACTAGCAATGCACGACTGATCGCTTTGAAGCACCGAACTTGAGTGCAGCTTCAATCTGCGCTGCCCGAGTTGTAGCGGCAGAACTCTCTGTGCAGAATTCTGCTCG
>NW_022995454.1:0-1477 GCF_004354385.1 Drosophila innubila
GTCTAATAAAAGATCAATTCAATTCACCTTTTCAATATGTAAGCGTAATGTGTCAAATAGGCAGAGAGGCACTGTACATATGTATGTGTGTTACATATGCTGATGCAGCGGCAATTTCGCATGCAACACTGCAACAAACAAGCTGCAACAGTTTTTGTTGAACTCAAAGAATGTCAACAAACAAATCATTTCAATCAACATACACGAAATTCAAATTGCAAAATGTTTACAGTGAGCACTGGACAAATGCGACAAAATTTCAAAATTGCCTTCCGAAATTTTGGTTCCTCTTTAGCATAAGCAAAATGATTTTCAATTTATTCTAGAGAAACAATTTATTAAACAATTATTTTATTTATTTATTATATCTGCTTTATCTTCTGTTAAAGGGTGAGTGTTTAAAAATATAAAGATATCTAAGAGTAATTTGGAAAACTTGTACATTTGAATTTTAGAAACGCTTAAAAGGAATTCCTCAGCATTATCTTGAGTGCTATACATCATCCATTTTTCTCTCTCTGGTATTCCATATAGAAAGATATCTTGTGATATTTCCTTCTCCTCTCCCACTTTATTTATATATTTATTTATTTATTTCTCCCAACCAAACTCTTTGTTACCCCTCCCACTCTCTTTGATCTGTTGTAACGAAAGCATTCTAATTTCCGATTTGTGTTTAATGTCATTTCATCATTTTGTACGCTCGTCATTTCATCAGCTTTCCCCATTTTGCAAATTGACATCAATAACTCTGTCTCTTATACACATCTGTTTGCTTATTTTTTGTTTGTGAGTTTCTTTTTAAATAAATTGAGTTGTGTGTTTTTTTTAAATTTTTAAAATTTTTTTTAGTTTAGTTTGAATATTTTTATATTTTATAAATTTTTGTCTTTCTTATTTTGAGAATTAAAAAATGTATGTTTTAAATCTTATTAATTGATCTATCTATTATTTCAAATTCTTCGTACTACTCTTACTAAATAGAAGACTCACCCTCAATGCGTTCGCCAGCCAACAATATATTCTGTGGCTTCAGATCCAAATGGGCAATGGAGCGATCATGTAAGAATTTGAGAGCCTTGAGAACTTCCCGCATGCAGTGACGAGCCTGTGCCTCCGTCAAACACTCCTCGTTGTCCAATATCGTTTGCAGTTCACCGCCAGTTGCACTAAAATCGGGATGGCGAAGTATATATATATATATTAAAATATGTGATGGATATCAAAAAATTAATGTACTTACAGCTCCAGGAGCAGTGCGGTGTCGGAGCGTGTCTCATGGACCGCATTCAGATTGACAATATTGTCCTCGCCCTCGCAGAGCATTAGGACGGCAATCTCGTGCTTGATCTCCTTGTCGCTGCTCTGTGCGCGTCGGCGTCGCTTTAGGAATTTCGCAGCGAAATGCAAACCGGTATTCTTGTGTATCGCCCGGCGAACAGCCGCAAATTTGCCCCTGCAACAATAGAAAAAAATG
>NW_022995455.1:0-1459 GCF_004354385.1 Drosophila innubila
ATAGGAACAATTGGTCGAAAATCAACCTAAATACTTTGATCCATTCTTAAAAAAGAAGATTCTTCATACCGGCAAACCACGGGCTCCATCTCCAGTTAGTATAATGCTCTCCATATCCATGTCTAACTTCAAATCGGGTGTCGGACTCGCTGCATTATTGCGATTGTTATTCTCGTATGTGAAACACCTGTAAATGTATCAGATATCGATTATAGGACATATATTTATAGAGCATGTCAATCGTACAGTTCGTGAGAAAGAGCAAAGCGTGAGTTAGCAAGTTAGTTGAAGCATTGCAAGTTTTTGAATGTGTGCAGAGTGTGAAGTGTGAATTTTGTTAGTGGTACATATGTAGGATATATGTTATAAAGCCTCGTTTAAGCCGCAACGACATATCTGAGCTATGGGCGTATATGTTTTAATTAATATTCAGTTAATAGCCTCCCATAGTCTCAGCCAAGTCGCTAACTGTTAACGGTTACTTATTAGCTGCTTCAAAAATTTACCATTTGCCTTGACGTTTGGTTATGGTTTTTGTGCTGAAACGAAGTAGTGCAAAGCGTTATGATTAGCAATAGTTAATGGTACAAAAATGCATCGAAACTTTGTGTGTTTTCAAAACATAAATTGTGGTCATTGAATGGATGTTTTTGTAGGGTATTGCGTTTGTACCCCCTTTTCAGCGAAAACGAGTATTTCAATTATATAAATTCTAAATGTGTTGACTCAAAGTTGAGTAACTCATTACGCGGTTATACGATTCCGACTTTTTACTGCTGATGACTAAAACAACGCCCCAAAATATTGACAGCATTTTATGTCAGCATTTTGTGACAATATATATATTAAACGCAAATAACCCTCGAGTTGTTGTTTAACATGTGACAAAACAAAAATACAAAAATAAACTGAGCTTTACAAAAAAAATATTTGTTTATCGAAACAATTTGATGACACTTTTAAGCACCTTTTGGAAAGGTGGCTTAGAAGGGCTTAGGTAAACAAATTTGATTAAATAATGACAAAGTAAACGAAACTGATCCTCAAAGGTGACTCATGTTGTCTTTTATGCAACATTTTATTAAATTATTTTGCACCTTTTATTGCCAATTAAATGTCAAATTACAAACTCAAGAAATTCTGGATTACTGAAGAACATTTAACAAACTATGTCAATTATAAAACTCGAGCAATTCTGAATTACTGGTTTCAATTAGCAAACTATACTAATGTTTAACAAATCTGATCCTTAATATTGCCCCTAATGCATTATTTTAATAAAATAATATTCAAATTTTTATTAACAATGAATTTCAAGTTGAGATATTTTGGATTATTGGAATACAATTAAATGAATTGATGTTAAATGTATGTCTGTGGTACATTTATGAGGCATGTGTTCTATGAATTGTGTGATAATGGGAAATTATTAATAAATGTGTATGTTTCAATAAAATAA
>NW_022995456.1:0-1448 GCF_004354385.1 Drosophila innubila
AAGTTGACCCACTCTAATCCACAGATAGTAGAGACTTAGGTCGATTGATCTTAAATTCAAATCAAGGAGAAGGAATAGCCTAATCTATCAGCGTATATCAATGGATTACCCACTGATTTATCTTCTCAACAAATGAATCAACTATTGGATACATATCTGAACTCAACTTCACAGAATCGAAACATTTGTCAGCGTGATATTATCCACAACTTGCACGATCCATAATCCATAGCCAGGTGTCCAACAATTAGGCGTGTGTTTTGTACTCTTTGGCTAACTGGATTTATTAAGTGATTTATGAGTTTTGGTTAGATCTACAGAACAGACAATAACTTATCTACAGGCTAGGATCAACTGTGCAGCAGCTGTTGTCTAGCCCACAAATGGAGCCGGACGGGCAGCCAGCACAGGAGCGGGAACGGGAACGGGAACGGGAACTGGGCCACGTTGAACCACCGCATTGAAGCCATTGATGGGATCGGCGGTGTAGAAAACGGTGCGCAATGAACCGTCGGCATCCACCACGGAGTAGGAGCCCTTGACAATGTCGCCATCCCGCACCTCCTGTTGACTCTTGCTGTCGCCGGTGATTGCATCCTGGACATTGTAGGCATAGGCATACTGAGGATGGGGATCAATCTCCGTGTTCACAGGAACCAGAGCACACTCGACCAAGGCGAACAGAGCACAGCTCACGATGAGGCACTGTCAGGTGGATAAAGTGTGTTTTAATCTAGGATTAATCCTTGTGCGTCCTTCTCCTTAAACTTACCTTGATTAGGACCATGTTGAGGTTGGATTAGAAGCTTGTTTGTTGCTGCTGAAACGTCACTTTCTTGACTGTCTATTGGTGGAATTTGTGCCTGGTTATAAACACTTTTTCATCCGTCAGCGATGTCAGGTGCATTGTGGCAACCATTGGCCAAAGCTGGCCAAATGTGAGCCAATCTCTGACATAAGCTGCACCACACCAGTCTGGAAGCCATCAACAAATTTCCTCAATGAACGTGCCAACAATTCCCCCTCTCGACTTGCACAATATAACCATACTCTTTTCCCTTTTGAGCGCTTATGACAATCATAACTTTAAGTGCGACACGTGATTTGCATTAATTGTTTCCCATTTCGCATGTCTCTTGAGGTAGAGGTCGAACCTACCTCAACATTGTTGAAACTGTGACTAAGCATTTAACCTTGGTCAAAAAAAGAGGTCAATTTACCTCTTGAAATAAACTACAGTTGCTGAGAAGAAGAACATATCTTTAACCTAGAGAATAAGTTCAAACCTATCTCAACTGAAATCGGAACTAACCAACTTTGGTAGAAGGAAGAAAATTTGATCTATAGAATCGCTTAGGATAAAAGGATGAGACTTTATCAATGTATTTAAAGTTAGAGTCACCGACGTATCACATAACTAAAACTACAGTCTGAAATATGACTAGGTT
>NW_022995457.1:0-1403 GCF_004354385.1 Drosophila innubila
TCATTTGCTTCTTCTTAATTTTTTTTGTCTGCCAAATTTTCCACTCTTATCTGGCGCGTGTGTGGCGTATTGCGAATACGATGCGAGTCAGTCAAAAAACAGCTAAATCGACCATTAACCGGTTGAGTTTATGAAATACAGAGGCAGAGGCCATTGAGTTGGCTCCATACCTACTCGTTGTGTTTTATCTATGTTCCGCATTCGAATGCATTTCTCAGATCAGGGATAAATGGCATTGTATGGTATACATATATTATATGGTATTTCAAACCATCCTAAAAATGGATGCCATAAAAATACGCATATTTCTAATGACAACTCTTCAATTGAATAATTTATTTACAAATAAGAATTTTTCTGTATTTTTGGTCGTTTACCATTTGACGATCCCATAAACTGATTAATCAATTGTCTGGCACTTCCACAGCGTCATCCGGACATACATTTATTTGTGTTTGTCCATTTGTCTTGGGTGCGCTTTGTTTATATTTCTTAACGGACGTGACAATTCTCTATATGCTAATGATGAAATCCAATATTGAAGTTCTCTCTCGCTAATTTATTTACTTAATTGGTTTAATATAATTGGGATTGTAACGCTATTGGAGGTCAAAGAAATATGAGGAAAGCAATCAAATCTCAGACACATATGGCGTGTTCTCTGAGCTCTTACCGGTTTCTAAAGCAATTATGTCATATAAATATACCAGATTTCAATTGAATCTGCTGCATCGTTAAGTGTTTCACATAAATACGTTATACTTCAACGTGGCCGGGCGGTTTTGATGATAAGCTCACGCTGATAGATCATTTCTAGGCGCAGGTTCCAGGTTATCAATGTTGGGGTCAAAGCGATTCCGGTCCAAACCGGTTCTCAGTTGGCCCTGCTGCAATCTTGTACAGATTTGTGAAATTGTTTACTAGTTTCACAGCGCCAACTAGATGATATTTTAAAACCATTAATTGCATTAATTGCACATTAGCGATCAAATCTGATTGCTTGTAAAGTACACAATATTTAAACTATGCTAAATATTTAATCTGATTTGAGTGCATGAAAAACTTTGTATTCCTTGAAAAATGTTGTAGATTGTAATTACCCTTAGTATATATAAATATTACGATTAAGGAACGTTTTCCTCTACAAAGTTTAAGTAAATTATTTTCAATTTTTTTATTTTATCGTTACTACACTAAAAGATTTTGAGCCAGTTGATAATTGGATTTCGAGTTTTCAGTGCTTATTTTTCTCAGTGTACTTAAGATGTTTGTATATTTCTGGTTGTGCATTTCACGAGATTTTCGTGTCACTCGTTGAATATTATTTTTCTTCTCTTTGTTTGGTTGCCATCGATCAAACTTTCGCTTTAATTTATGTATTAATTTATGAAAATACAAACAAC
>NW_022995458.1:0-1425 GCF_004354385.1 Drosophila innubila
AGACCTTGCCACTGAACAGCTTCGAGGTGCGTATCCTGGCCAGCATATCGCCTCCTCCACACTCGATGGTCACATTGTAGCACGAAGCCAGCTCATAGGTCGAAGCCTCTGGCACCTCCAAGTAGGGATCCTGCACATCGGAGAGTGTGGCCCGACTGTGATGGGACAGACGACAGACCATGTCTCCAGTGTCGTTATAATCATACGAGTGGCATCTGTACGGTTAAAATTTTTCAAAAATAAATGTCATAATTAAAACAGAAAGTCAAAATAAAATGCACATTAAAACATTAAAAAAAAAAAATAATTCAAAACAAAAATTTATAAAAAAAAAACATAAAAAAAAAAAAATTCAAAACAAAAATTTATAAAAAAAAAACATTAAAAAAAAAAAAATTCAAAACAAAAATTTATAAAAAAAAAAATTATAAAATTTTATAATGCTTGGTTTTTCTTGGGAGTTGTAGTGTTTTTGGAATTTTTGGATTTTCCTTTTATATTATTGGTTTATTAGTATTTTTGATATCTATGGTAATTTTTGGTATTTTTGGTATTATTTGATTTTTTGGTATCTGCACTAAATTTTTATAATAGAGGATGCGGAATACAACTTATTAAAAAAATAACTTTTATATTCAATTTTGTATTAAACGAAGTAAAAAAATGAAAGTAAAAATTTATAACAAAATTTATTCAATGATTTTAAAATACCAATTAGAAATGTAGATAATTACGATTTCATAATTTTGATTGATAAATTGAAACTAATTTGTATGATAAAAATTAAATCTAAACATTTATCCTGTTTTTATGTTTAGCTATGATTTTTCCTTTCATCCGGACTTTTTAAGGTTTGATACTTTTTAAACCCAACATTCTTATTTGCGATGATGCCTGTTTCCGATTAATTGTTGCGTTTATAGGGAAAAAGTCTTAAAGAGGCAGTTGATGGAGTTGCTCACCTGTAGGGGGAGTTGAGGCACAGTTCACGGCATTCATCGACGCTGCTCACTTCCTGGTAGACGGAGTCGACCGTCTTCAAGATGCGGCCAGGCAAACGCTTGAACTCACACAACTTGTTGGGCTCGTCGATGCAGTGATTCTCCAGATAATCCGTGCCCGATTTGGGCTGGAAGGCATTTGTTCCCGCCAACGTGGAACGATCCATTTCACTGAGCTCACAAACACCTGTATCTCTTCTGTAGTTCGCCGATCTATAGCAAATAAGACGGTCAGGAAATTATAGACTATGGGATAACCTTATGTTAAGTTCGCATATGTTTGCAAGAATTAAAAAAGAAAGACTAAAAAACTAAGAAGGAGAGATAAAAACGAAATCAAAAGCTCGTAAATCCATATAAGAAATACAGTCAGAGTACAAAATTTGACCAGCACAATAGTTTATAATTTATTCTTGTAGTGCTA
>NW_022995459.1:0-1405 GCF_004354385.1 Drosophila innubila
AGAAGTCCCGACTTGGCCGGCAATTGATTTGATGTGAACGGAAGACAGAGCGAGCTAAGGAAATAGGGGACAGGGAAGGGAAGTGGGGAGGGCAAGTTTCTGAAGTGCGGTCGCAAACTTTGTAACTGGCACGCGTTAAAATGAATTTATGAGTCGAGAAGAGAAGAAGGGAAAAGAGGCCTAAAGATACAAAGATACTTAAAGTGTATCAGATATGAGAAGAAGGCAGTTGAGCAAGTGTTGAACAGTTGTTGCTGATGAAAGCGGCCAGTTATTGTCCAGGAAGTGGCAAATGTATGCAGCAAAAAAAAAAAATAAATAAAAATAAAAGAATTCAATAACAAATTTATCAATTAGCAATTTATCATTTATGCAAACAAGCCAAGGGCCAACTGCCAACTGGCAACTACCAACTGTCTGCCTGGTTAAATGGCAAACAAATGCGCTCAAAACGAATGACAGAGAGACATACAGACAGACAGAATAGTTATGATACGACTGGTGAGGGTAGTGGCGGAGGGGAAGGAGAAGGGCACCTCCACTTGGTTCATTCAATAACTCAGCCCAAAACTGTTGCGCATGCGCCGCAGTCGCTGTCGCTGTCGTCGTCATCGCATTCGCTTTGTTTGTCTTCCTCAAGAGCCCAAACAAACACTAAACAGGCGAGTCAAGGAGTCCAGTCGTCAAGTCGTCGAGTTGCCGAGTTGTCGAATCGTTGAGGAGGGCTGAAGTGGAAGAGGAATGATTATTATGACAGTGCCTGGCTAAGAATTTACACAAAAATGCAATCAGCGCGTAGGATAAATATACAAAATGCTCCGACAACAGACGACGACAACTGGCGCGTTATCATGAATGAATATTTACACTATTCGATAAATTTATCACTCTGCCAACGGCGATCAGCGATTAGCGTGGAGCTGCCATGTTCAAGTCTTGCAGCTCATTCATGTTTAATTTTCATATAAATGTATTTAGCTGTCACTCGGCATTTTGTTTGCAGAACACAATGTTCTGAGCAAGTTGAGATAGTCGAAAAGGCAATAAGAATTCGCTTGCGGTTGCTGAAGAAGAGAGAATATTCAGATACACTCTATGGCAGACGTTACCATATAATACATAACAGAAAATGAACATACGAGATGATACCTTGTTAAAATAAGGTTATATTTTAAATCGTAATTAAATAGGTTACTATAAGATAAATATGTGAACTACTTAGCTTTATGCAAATCTAAATCAAATAGTTCAATTTCGATTTTAAATTAAGATAAAACAATTCAAATCTTACACAACATTAAGTGTTTCTTAAATTATAATAAATATAACAACATTACCCTAAAGAATTTTTAATTTAAATTAAAGCTTGGATTTAATATTTTATAATATTAAATGTTAATTTAAG
>NW_022995460.1:0-1405 GCF_004354385.1 Drosophila innubila
TGATAATGATAACGATAAAATTTACTACAGTAGTTGAATTAGCCCAATAAACTCCACAAACTAAGCAATTGCTAACAATATATGTATAAAATCAATTAATAAAAGCAAATCGTGTTATATTTATATAAAGATATTAGATAAAAGATAAAAAGATACATCTAAGTTTAAATGCGCATAGAGGTGAAAGTAGTTGAGTTAATTGCGAGCAAGCGGCTTGCGAGTGTGACCCTAACAGCAAAAGTGTGACCAGCGCACAGAATACCCAATTCGTTTTTTAGTATATTTTCAAAAAATATATATACATAGATATATATACATATCAGGGATCGCAAAAAGACTTTTGAGTTCAAAAGATCAAACCCGAAAAATATGATATGTATTTAAAAGAAACAATTTCTTTTTAGATGGGATATCCCAGAATCTTTTAATTATTTAAAAAAAATAAAAATTATACCATAAATTCATTTGTCTAAAAACCTAGATTAATTTTTATTTTCAAGTTTTATAACAAAAATTTAATAACAATTTATCAAAATTAAAGAAAAATTTAACAAATACTAGATAACATTTTTTCCTTATCTTTAATTTTTTTTAACAAAAAAAAAGGAGTTATTCTTTGATTTTTAAATAAAATCTACAAAAATTTGTAAAAAATTTGTTTATTCACTTCAATAAATAAGAGTTAGGTAATAGTATTTTGTATAAAATTAACAAACAATTTTTATTTATAATTTATATTTAAAAAATAAAATCGTAATGATCCCTGATAAATATATATTTAATAGTTATTATGGTTTCTTGTAGTTTATAGTCGACTAATTACTTTCTGATGGATTGCAATAAATGTTGAAAAATGTTCTATTTATTATCTATTATTTAAGCTATGAGTATCAAATTCTTATAGCATACTTTCAGGGGTTAATGTTTGGGTGCCTCGCACAGCCAAAAAGCGAGCAAATAAATAATAATTAAATAAAAAACAGCTCATCAAATAATAAATTATACACAAGTTTTATGCAACGAGTTTGTTGTAGATTGTATTTATTTTGTTAGTGATTGAATATTTAGGTTTTAAATTATATTGAGAAAAGAAATGAGAATATGTATTAATATGTATTTCTGATAAGAATGTTCCGTAACAAAAATGTAGACTTTAGAAAAATACAGAAGACGATAAAACTGAAAGTAAAACCTTTTGTTAATAAAAATAAAAACAAAAAAGAAAACGAAATAATGTCTAATATACAATACACATATATATATTTATTATACAATACACAATACAAAGAAAGCAACAGCATGCTATTATATTATATTACAAAAAAAAAAAAAAAGAAAAAAAAAATTACATTAATTATTATTTTAATATTAATTATAATAATTATAATTAGTTGAAATAAATTAT
>NW_022995461.1:0-1400 GCF_004354385.1 Drosophila innubila
ATATATATATATATAAATACACATATATATCTTATGCAACAACACAAGAAGAACTTGAAATTTAAGTAAAAAAGTGATTTGGTGCAGCAAGTTTTTTACCTAAGTCTTTTGATATCTAAAAGTGACAATAAAAAATATGATTTTAAATCATCTGTGACAAATACTTATATAAACATTTTGTTTTGAACGAAATTACGGAAAGAGGAGTAGAGTATAGTAGAGGAGGAGAGTTTGATTTTATAAACGT
The DNA here is from genome assembly GCF_004354385.1 of Drosophila innubila. Lineage (NCBI taxonomy): Eukaryota > Metazoa > Arthropoda > Insecta > Diptera > Drosophilidae > Drosophila > Drosophila innubila. The sequence continues at coordinate 248 of NW_022995461.1, forward strand.
TTGAGATAAATAATTACTATATCAACTACAGCAATAAGAATGCTAACATTTTATATAATCTTAAAATCTATTTGAATTACATGTTTATAACATTTCTGAAAAATTCAAAGTAATATATATTTCTTTCAGAAGTAAATAGACTCTTGGTAGACTTATTGTCGATTCTTTAGTAACACTATGCTCAGGCTTACTTTATATGCAACTCGTCTATAGCACATGTGCACTGCCTATGTAATTATTAGCATGACTCATTGTAAGTTTTTTGAAAATATTACACTCATTTTATGCGTCTTGAAACCTTGAAACCAAAAACCTGTAAGAACGCTTAGGTCGTAAGTGGTAGACTTTGACATACCCTATACATATTGTAAGCCCGACTTACCTATCATGTGTTGGAATTAGCTCATCAACGAGATTTATTGATTAGATCCACAGCTACTGATCAAGAATCTATATAAATAAATACAAAATACTACAGTAAAACCAAGCTATGAAGTAGGGAGTGGCCATAAAAATAATAAATTAGAGCTTCAAAAAATAAATAATTCAGTACACAACTGTAGGAAAATAAATTACTTTAGAAATTAGCAAGTCTATTTACCTTAAATTTTTTTTTAAATATATAAAAACATATTCATATAACATTTTTATTTGCCTGACTTTTAACACTTCAAGACAGCAATAAAAAATCTGCGTCGTTTGAACTTGACATATATTTGCGTTTACGTCTTTTTTTGTATTTTCTGCATGCATTTGTGTGCGAGTTTGCGTGTGTATGGTAAGAGTTATAAAACCGCAGTAAGGCAATAACAAAGCCGCACACAGAAAGTGAATGCCGTAATACAGTGAGTGTTAAGCTTAGTTCACGAGTCTTGTGCAAATACAAATTCTGAGACGAAAATGTAAAAAATAAATTGATCGGTTATGCAAAACAAGATTGCAGAATAAACAGACAACCACTGACAGCCACAGCACGAATAGTTTGTTTTATTTATTTGCAATTGCATTCATTAATTTAAGCAGAGAGAGAGAGCTAAAAATTAATGATATGATACACAAACATTGTCTGCGGTTGCGGCCTCTTGCGAAAAGCCAAAGCTAGCTATAAAATAAAAATAAATAAAAAATAAAGCAGAAAACAAAAAAAAAAAAC
>NW_022995462.1:0-19757 GCF_004354385.1 Drosophila innubila
TATACTTCGTTCAGTTACGTATTACTGTTTTCGCATTTATCGTGAAACGCTTTCGCGTTTTCGTGCATAACTAATATAGGGCAGATTAGGCTGTAAAATTAGGCGTATATAGTTGAATAAGAAGGATTTTGGGAGTAAATTGAGGTAATAGAAGCATTTATAGAAGGTATATAGGGCAAATATAGGTGTAAATGGCGTATATAGTTGAATAAGAAGGATTTGGGAGTAAATAAAGGTAATAGAAGCATTTAAAGAAGGTATATAGGGCAAATAGGTGTATATTGGCGTATATAGTTGAATAAGAAGGATTTGGGAGTAAATAAGGTAATAGAAGCATTTATAGAAGGTATATAGGGCAAATATAGGTGTATGGCGTATATAGTTGAATAAGATGGATTTGGAAGTAAATAGAGGTAATAGACTCAGTTATAGAGAGTATATATATATGGGTGCATAATGCCGTATATAGTTGAAAGGAAGGATTTTGAGAGTAAATAGAAGAAATAGAAGCATATATAGAAGATATATAGAGCGAATAAAGGCTGTAAATGGCGTATATAGTTAAATAAAAGGATTTGGGCAGTAAATTGAGGTAATAAAGCATTTATAAAGGTATATAGGGCAAATATAGGTGTAAATTAGCGTATATAGTTGAATAAGAAGGATTTGGGGAGTAAATAAAGAGTAATAGAAGCATTTAAAAGAAGGTATATAGGGCAAATATAGGTGTATAATGGCATATATAGTTGAATAAGAAGGATTTGGGAGTAAAAAGAATAGAAGCTTATATATAGAAGGTATATATGGCAGATAGGTGTAAAGGCGTATATAGTTAATTAGGAAGGATTTGGGGAATAAATTGAAGTAATGAAGCATTTATAGAAGGTATATAGAGGCAAATATAGGTGTAAATGGCGTATATAGTTGAATAAGAAGGATTTGGGGAGTAAATAAAGAGTAATAGAAGCATTTATAGAAGGTATATAGGGCAAATATAGGTGTATATAGCGTATATAGTTGAATAAGAAGGATTTGGGGTAAATAAAGGTAATAGAAGCATTTAAGAAGGTATATAAGGGCAAATATAGGTTATATAATGGCGTATATAGTTGAATAAGAAAATTTAGGGAGTAAATAAGAAATAATAAAGCATATATAGAAGGTATATAGGCAGAATAAAGGTGTAAATGGCGTATATAGTTGAATAAGGAAGGATTTTGATAGAATTGAGGTAATAGAAGCATTATAGAAGGTATATAGGAACAGAAAATATGGAGATGTAATAGTGTATAATGGCGTATATAGTTGAATAAGAAGGATTTGGGGAGTAAATAGAGGAAATAGAAGCATATATAGAAGGTATATAGGGCAGATAAGGCTGTAAAGTGGCGTATATAGTTAATTAAGAAGGATTTGGGAAGTAAATTGAGGTAATAGAAGCATTTATAGAAGGTATATAGGGCAAATATAGGTGTAAATTGGCGTATATAGTTGAATAAGAAGGATTTGGGGAGTAAATAGAGGTAATAGAAGCATTTAAAGAAGGTATATAGGGCAAATATAGGTGTATATTGGCGTATATAGTTGAATAAGTTGAGATTTGGGGAGTAAATAAAAGGTAATAGAAGCATTTAGAAGAATATAGGGCAAATATAGGTGTATAATGGCGTATATAGTTGACTAAGATGGATTTGGGGAGTAAATAGAGTAATAGACTCAGTTATAGAAGGTATATATGGGAAATATGGGTGCACAATGCCGTATATAGTTGAAAAGGAAGGATTTTGGGAGCAAATAGAAGAAATAGAAGCATATATAAGCTGATATATAGGGCAGATAAGGCTGTAAAGGTAGCGTATATAGTTAAATAAAAAGGATTTGGGCAGTAAATGAGGTAATAGAAGCATTTAAAGAAGGTATATAGGGCAAATATAGGTGTAAATTGGCGTATATAGTTGAATAAGAAGGATTTGGGGAGTAAATAAAAGGTAATATAAGCATTTAAAGAAGGTATATAGGGCAAATATAGGTGCATAATGGCGTATATAGTTGATAAGATGGATTTGGGAGTAAATAGAGGTAATAGAACTTTATAGAAGGTATATATGGCAGATAATGGTGTATAATGGCGTATATAGTTGAATAAGAAGGATTTGGTTAGTAAATAGAGGGTAAAATAAGCATTTATAGAAGGTATAAAACAGATTAAGGTAGATAATGGCGTATATAGTTGAATAAGATGGATTTGGGAGTAAATAGAGGTAATAGAAGCATTAATAGAAGGTATATAGAGACAAATATAGGTGTATAATGGCATATATAGTTGAATAAGAAGGATTTAGGAGTAAAAGAGGAAATAGAAGCATATATAGAAGGTATATAAGGGCAGATAAGGCTGTAAAGTGGCGTATATAGTTAATTAAGAAGGATTTGGAAGTAAATGAGGTAATAGAAGCATTTATAGAAGGTATATAGGGGCAAATATAGGTGTAAATTAGCGTATATAGTTGAATAAGAAGGATTTGGGAGTAAATAAAGGTAATAGAAGCATTTAAAGAAGGTATATAGGGCAAATATAGGTGTATAATGGCATATATAGTTGAATAAGAAGATTTAGGGAGTAAAAGAAATAGAAGCATATATAGAAGGTATTAGGGCAGATAAGGCTGTAAGTGGCGTATATAGTTAATTAGAAGGATTTTGGAAGTAAATTGAGGTAATAGAAGCATTTATAGAAGGTATATGGGGCAAATATAGGTGTATAATGGCGTATATAGTTGAATAAGAAGGATTTGGGAGTAAATAAAGGTAATAGAAGCATTTATAGAAGGTATAAGAGCAAATAAGGTGTATAATGGCGTATATAGTTGAATAAGATGGATTTGGGGAGTAAATAGAGTAATAGACTCAGTTATAGAAGGTATATATAGGAAATATGGGTGCACAATGCCGTATATAGTTGAAAAGGAAGGATTTTGGAGTAAATAGAGGAAATAAAGCATATATAAGAGTATTAGGGCAGAATAAGGCTGTAAAGTATATATAGTTAAATAAAAGGATTTGGGCAGTAAATTGAGGTAATAGAAGCATTTATAGAAGGTATATAAGGGCAAACATAGGTGTAAATTGGCGTATATAGTTGAATAAGAAGGATTTGAGTAAATAAAAGGTAATAAAGCATTTAAAGAAGGTATATAGGGCAAATATAGGTGTATAATGGCGTATATAGTTGAATAAGAAGGATTTAGGGAGTAAAAATAGATGCATATATATATAGAAGGTATATAGGGCAGATAAGGTGTAAATGGCGTATATAGTTAATTAGGAAGGATTTTGGAAGTAAATTAGAAGTAATAGAAGCATTTATAGAAGGTATATAGGGCAAATATAGGTGTAAATGGCGTATATAGTTGAATAAGAAGGATTTAGAGGAGTAAATAAAGGTAATAAAGCATTTAAAGAAGGTATATAGGGCAAATATAGGTGTATATGGCGTATATAGTTGAATAAGAAGGATTTGAGGGAGTAAATAAAGGTAATAGAAAGCATTTAAGAAGAATATAGGGCAAATATAGGTGTATAATGGCGTATATAGTTGAATAAGATGGATTTGGGGAGTAAATAGAGGTAATAGAAGCATTTATAGAAGGTATATAGGGCAAATATAGGTGTATAATGGCGTATATAGTTGAATAGGAAGTATTTGGGGAGTAAATAATAATAATAGAAGCATTTATAGAAGGTATAAGAGAGCAGATAAGGGTGGATAATGGCGTATATAGTTGAATAAGATGGATTTAGGGGAGTAAATAGAGTAATAGAACTCAGTTATAGAAGGTATATATAGGGAAATATGGGTGCACAATGCCGTATATAGTTGAAAAGGAAGGATTTTGGAGTAAATAGAGAAATAGAAGCATATATAGCAAGGTATATAGGGCAGATAAGGCTGTAAAGTGGCGTATATAGTTAAATAAAGGATTTGGGCAGTAAATTGAGGTAATAGAAGCATTTATAGAAGGTATATAGGGCAATATAGGTGTAAATTGGCGTATATAGTTGAATAAGAAGGATTTGGGGTAAATAAAGGTAATAGAAGCATTTATAAGAAGGTATATAGGGCAAATATAGGTGTATAATGGCATATATAGTTGAATAAGAAGGATTTGGGAGTAAAAAGAGGAAATAGAAGCATATATAGAAGGTATATAGGGCAGATAAGGCTGTAAAGTGGCGTATATAGTTAATTAGGAAGGATTTTGGAAGTAAATTGAGGTAATAGAAGCATTTATAGAAGGTATATAGAGGCAAATATAGGTGTAAATTGGCGTATATAGTTGAATAAGAAGGATTTGGGGAGTAAATAAAGGTAATAGAAGCATTTAAAGAAGGTATATAGGGCAAATATAGGTGTATATGGCGTATATAGTTGAATAAGTTGGATTTGGGGAGTAAATAAAGGTAATAGAAGCGTTTAAAGAAGGAATATAGGGCAAATATAGGTGTATAATGGCGTATTTAGTTGACTAAGATGGATTTGGGGAGTAAATAGAGGTAATAGACTCAGTTATAGAAGGTATATATGGGAAATATGGGTGCACAATGCCGTATATAGTTGAAAAGGAAGGATTTTGGGAGCAAATAGAAGAAATAGAAGCATATATAGCTGATATATAGGGCAGATAAGGCTGTAAAGTAGCGTATATAGTTAAATAAAAGGATTTGGGCAGTAAATTGAGGTAATAGAAGCATTTATAGAAGGTATATAGGGCAAACATAGGTGTAAATTGGCGTATATAGTTGAATAAGAAGGATTTGGGGAGTAAATAAAGGTAATATAAGCATTTAAAGAAGGTATATAGGGCAAATATAGGTGCATAATGGCGTATATAGTTGACTAAGATGGATTTGGGGAGTAAATAGAGGTAATAGATGCTTTTATTGAAGGTATATATGGCAGATAATGGTGTCTAATGGAGTATATAGTTGAATAAGAAGGATTTGGTTAGTTAATAGGGGTAAAATAAGCATTTATGGAAGGTATAAAGAGCAGATTAGGGTAGATAATGGCGTATATAAATGAATAAGATGGATTTGGGGAGTAAATAGAGGTAATAGAAGCATTAATAGAAGGTATATAGGGCAAATATAGGTGTATAATGGCATATATAGTTGAATAAGAAGGATTTGGGGAGTAAAAAGAGGAAATAGAAGCATATATAGAAGGTATTAAGGGCAGATAAGGCTGTAAAGTGGCGTATATAGTTAATTAAGAAGGATTTTGGAAGTAAATTGAGGTAATAGAAGCATTTATAGAAGGTATATAGGGCAAATATAGGTGTAAATGGCGTATATAGTTGAATAAGAAGGATTTGGGGAGTAAATAAAGGTAATAGAAGCATTTAAAGAAGGTATATAGGGCAAATATAGGTGTATAATGGCATATATAGTTGAATAAGAAGGATTTGGGGAGTAAAAAGAGGAAATAGAAGCATATATAGAAGGTATATAGGGCAGATAAGGCTGTAAAGTGGCGTATATAGTTAATTAGGAAGGATTTTGGAAGTAAATTGAGGTAATAGAAGCATTTATAGAAGGTATATAGGGCAAATATAGGTGTATAATGGCGTATATAGTTGAATAAGAAGGATTTAGAAGTAAATATAGGTAAATAGAAGCATTTATAGAAAGAGTATAAGAAACGAATAAAATTGTATAATAGCGTATATAGTTGAATAAGATGGATTTAGGAGTAAATAGAGTAATAGACTCAGTTATAGAAGGTATATATGGGAAATATGGGTGCACAATGCCGTATATAGTTGAAAAGGAAGGATTTGGCAAATAGAGGAAATAGAAGCATATATAGAAGGTATATAGGGCAAATAAGGCTGTAAAGTAGCGTATATAGTTAAATAAGATTTGGGCAGTAAATTAGAAGTAATAGAAGCATTTATAGAAAGGTATATAGCAGAAACATAGGTGTAAATTGCATATAGTTGAATAAGAAGGATTTGGGGAGTAAATAAAGGTAATAAAGCATTTAAAGAAGGTATATAGGGCAAATATAGGTTAATATAATATATATAGTTGAATAAGAAGGATTTGGGGGAGTAAATAGAAATAGAACATATATAGAAGGTATATAAGGGCAGATAAAAGGTGTAAAATGGCGTATATAGTTAATAAGAAGGATTTTGGGGAAGTAAATAGAGGTAATAAAGCATTTATAGAAGGTATATAGGGCAAATATAGGTGTAAAGTAGTATATAGTTGAATAAGAAGGATTTGGGAGTAAATAAAAGGTAATAAAGCATTTATAGAAGGTATATAGGGCAAATATAGGTGTATATGGCGTATATAGTTGATAAGAAGGATTTAGGGAGTAAATAAAGAGTAATAAAGCATTTAAAGAAGAAGTATATAGGGCAAATATAGGTGTATAATGGCGTATATAGTTGAATAAGAAGGATTTGGGGAGTAAATAGAGGTAATAGAAGCATTTATAGAAGGTATATAGGGCAAATATAGGTGTATAATGGCGTATATAGTTGAATAGGAAGGATTTGGGGAGTAAATAGAGGTAATAGAAGCATTTATAGAAGGTATAAAGAGCAGATAAGGGTGGATAATGGCGTATATAGTTGAATAAGATGGATTTGGGGAGTAAATAGAGGTAATAGACTCAGTTATAGAAGGTATATAGGAAATATAGGTGTACAATGCATATATAGTTGATAAAAAGGATTTGGGAGTAAATAGAGAAATAAAGCATATATAGAAGGTATTTAGGGCAGATAAGGCTGTAAAGTGGCGTATATAGTTAAAAGGATTTGGGAAGTAAATTGAGGTAATAAAGCATTTATAGAAGGTATATAGGGCAATATAGGTGTAATTGGCGTATATAGTTGAATAAGAAGGATTTGGGGAGTAAATAAAGGTAATAGAAGCATTTAAAGAAGGTATATAGGGCAATAATAGGTGTATAATGGGTATATAGTTGAATAAGAAGGATTTGGGGAGTAAAGAGAATAGAAGCATATATAGAAGGTATATATAAGCAGAATAAAGCTGTAAAATGGCGTATATAGTTAATTAAGGAAGGATTTTGGAAGTAAATTGGAATTAAGAAGCATTTATAGAAGGTATATAGGGCAAATATAGGTGTAAAATTAGCGTATATAGTTGAATAAAGGATTTGGGAGTAAATAAAGGTAATAGAAGCATTTAAAGAAGGTATATAGGGCAAATATAGGTGTATATTGGCGTATATAGTTGAATAAGAAGATTTGAGGAGTAAATAAAAGGTAATAAAGCATTTAAAAGAAGGTATATAGGGCAAATATAGGTGTATAATGGCGTATATAGTTGAATAAGATGGATTTGGGGAGTAAATAGAGGTAATAGACTCAGTTATAGAAGGTATATATAGGGAAATATGGGTGCACAATGCCGTATGAAAAGGAAGGATTTTGGGAACAAATAGAAGAAATAAAGCATATATAGCTGATATATAGGGCAGATAAGGCTGTAAAATAGCGTATATAGTTAAATAAAAGGATTTGGGCAGTAAATTGAGGTAATAGAAGCATTTATAGAAGGTATATAGGGCAATATAGGTGTAAATGGCGTATATAGTTGAATAAGAAGGATTTGGGGAGTAAATAGAAATAATAGAATTTATTAGAAGGTATATATGGCAAATAATAGTGTATAATGGCATATATAGTTGAATAAGAAGGATTTGGGGAGTTAAAAGGGTAAAATAAGCATTTAAAGGTAGGTATAAAGAGCAGATTAGAATTAGATAATTAGCGTATATAGTTAATAAGAAGGATTTTGGAGTAAATAAAGTAATAAACATTAATAGAAGGTATATAGGGCAAATATAGGTGTATAATGGCGTATATAGTTGAAAAGAAAGGATTTGGGGAGTAAATAGAGGTAATAGAAGCATTTATAGAAGGTATAAAGGGCAGATAAGGGTGTAAATGGCGTATATAGTTGAATAAGAAGGATTTGAGGAGTAAATAGAGGTAATAGAAGCATTTATAGAAGGTATATAGGGCAAATATAGGTGTATAATGGCGTATATAGTTGAATAAGAAGGATTTGGGGTAAATGAGGAAATAGAAGCATATATAGAAGGTATATAGGGCAGATAAGGCTGTAAAGTGGCGTATATAGTTAATTAAGAAGGATTTGGGAAGTAAATGAAATAATAGAAGCATTTATAGAAGGTATATAGGAGCAAATATAGGTGTAAATGGCGTATATAGTTGAATAAGAAGGATTTGGGGAGTAAATAAAGGTAATAGAAGCATTTATAAGAAGGTATATAGAGGCAAATATAGGTGTATAATGGCGTATATAGTTGAATAAGAAGGATTTGGGAGTAAAAGAGAAATAGAAGCATATATAGAAGGTATATAAGGGCAGATAAGGCTGTAAAGTGGCGTATATAGTTAATTAAGAAGGATTTTGGAAGTAAATTGAGGTAATAGAAGCATTTATAGAAGGTATATAGGGCAAATATAGGTGTATAATGGCGTATATAGTTGAATAAGAAGGATTTGGGGAGTAAATAAAGGTAATAGAAGCATTTATAGAAGGTATATAGGGCAGATAAGGTGTATAATGGCGTATATAGTTGAATAAGATGGATTTGGGGAGTAAATAGAGGTAATAGACTCAGTTATAGAAGGTATATATGGGAAATATAGGTGTATAATGCCGTATATAGTTGAAAAGAAGGATTTTGAACAAATAGAGGAAATAAAGCATATATAGAAGGTATATAGGGCAGATAAGGCTGTAAAGTGGCGTATATAGTTAAATAAGAAGGATTTGGGAAGTAAATGAGGTAATAGAAGCATTTATAGAAGGTATATAGGGCAAATATAGGTGTAAATTAGCGTATATAGTTGAATAAGAAGGATTTGGGGAGTAAATAAAGGTAATAGAAGCATTTAAAGAAGGTATATAGGGCAAATATAGGTGTATAATGGCGTATATAGTTGAATAAGATGGATTTGGGGAGTAAATAGAGGTAATAGAAGCTTTTATAGAAGGTATATAGGGCAAATATAGGTGTATAATGGCGTATATAGTTGAATAAGAAGGATTTGGGGAGTAAATAGAAATAGAAGCATATATAGAAGGTATATAGGGCAAATAAGGTGTAAATGGCGTATATAGTTAATTAGAAGGATTTGGGAAGTAAATAGAGGTAATAAAGCATTTATAGAAGGTATATAGGGCAAATATAGGTGTAAATGGCGTATATAGTTGAATAAGAAGGATTTGGGGAGTAAATAAAGGTAATAGAAGCATTTAAGAAGGTATATAGGGCAAATATAGGTGTATAATGGCGTATATAGTTGAATAAGAAGGATTTGGGAGTAAATAAAGGTAATAAAGCATTTATAGAAGGTATATAGGGCAAATATAGGTGTATAATGGCGTATATAGTTGAATAAGATAGTTTGGGAGTAAATAAGTAATAGAAGCATTTATAGAAGGTATATAGGGCAAATATAGGTGTATAATGGCGTATATAGTTGAATAAGAAGGATTTGGGGAGTAAATATAGGTAATAGAAGCATTTATAGAAGGTATAAAGAGCGAATAAGGTGGATAATGGCGTATATAGTTGAATAAGATGGATTTGGGGAGTAAATAAATTAATAGACTCAGTTATAGAAGGCATATATGGGAAATATGGGTGCACAATGCCGTATATAGTTGAAAAGGAAGGATTTTGGGAGCAAATAGAGGAAATAGAAGCATATATAGCAGGTATTTAGGGCAGATAAGGCTGTAAAGTGGCGTATATAGTTAAATAAAAAGGATTTGGGCAGTAAATTAAGGTAATAGAAGCATTTATAGAAGGTATATAGGGCAAACATAGGTGTAAATTGGCGTATATAGTTGAATAAGAAGGATTTGGGGAGTAAATAAAGGTAATAGAAGCATTTAAAGAAGGTATATATAGGCAAATATAGGTATAATAGGTATATATAGTTGAATAAGAAGGATTTAGGGGAGTAAAGAGAAATAGAAGCATATAGAAGGTATATAGGGCAGATAAAGCTGTAAAATGGCGTATATAGTTAATTAGGAAGGATTTTGGAAGTAAATAGAGGAGTAAAGAAGCATTTATAGAAGCTATATAGGGCAAATATAGGTGTAAATTAGCGTATATAGTTGAATAAGAAGGATTTGGGAGTAAATAAAGGTAATAGAAGCATTTAAAGAAGGTATATAGAGGCAAATATAGGTGTATATTGGCGTATATAGTTGAATAAGAAGGATTTGGGGAGTAAATAAAGGTAATAAAGCATTTAAGAAGGAATATAGGGCAAATAGGTGTATAATGGCGTATTTAGTAGTTGAAGCTAAGATTTTGAGGTAAATAGAGGTAATAGACTCAGTTATAGAAGGTATATATAGGAAATATGGGTGCACTAATGCCGTATATAGTTGAAAAGGAAGGATTTTGGGAGTAAATAGAAGAAATAAAGCATATATGTGATATATAGGGCAGATAAGGCTGTAAGTAGCGTATATAGTTAAATAAAAGGATTTGGGCAGTAAATTGAGGTAATAGAAGCATTTATAGAAGGTATATAGGGCAAATATAGGTGTAAATGGCGTATATAGTTGAATAAGAAGGATTTGGGGGGTAAATAGAATTAATAGAAGCATTTATAGAAGAATATATGGCGAATAATAATTGTATAATGGCGTATATAGTTGAATAAGAAAGGATTTAGGGAGTAAATAGGGTAAATAAAGCATTTATAGAAGGTATATAGGAATATAGGTGTATAATGGCGTATATAGTTGAATAAGAAGGATTTGGGGAGTAAATAGAGGTAACAGAAGCATTTATAGAAGGAATATAGGGCAGATAAGGGTGTATAATGGCGTATATAGTTGAATAGAAGGATTTGGAGGTAAATAAATTAATAGAAGCATTTATAGAAGGTATATATGTATATATATGGCAGATAATGGTGTCTAATGGCGTATATAGTTGAATAAGAAGGATTTGGGAAGTAGCTAGAGGTAATAGAAGAATTTATAGAAGGTATATATGGCAAATATAGGTGTATAATGGCGTATATAGTTGAAAAGGAAGGATTTGGGAGTAAATAGAGGAATAAAGCATATAGAAGGTATATAGGGCAGAATAAGGCTGTAAGTGGCGTATAGTTAATTAGAAGGATTTTGGAAATAATGAAATTAATAGAAGCATTTATAGAAGGTATATAGGGCAAATATAGGTGTAAATTAGTATATAGTTGAATAGAAGGATTTAGGGGAGTAAATAGAGGTAAAAAGAAGCATTTATAGAAGGTATATAGGGCAAATATAGGTGTATAATAGCGTATATAGTTGAATAAGGATTTGGAAGTGTAAATAGAGGTAATAAAGCATTAATAGAAGGTATATAGGGCAAATATAGGTGTATAATGGCGTATATAGTTGAATAAGAAGTTTAGAGGGAGTAAAAGAGGAAATAAAGAAGCATATATAGAAGGTATAAAAGGGCAGATAAGGCTGTAAAGTGGCGTATATAATTGAAAAAGAATTTGGAAGTAAATTGAGGTAAAAAGCATTTATAGAAGGTATATAGGGCAAATATAGGTGTAAATGGCGTATATAGTTGAATAAGAAGGATTTGGGAGTAAATAGAGATAATAGAACATTTATAGAAGGTATAAAGGGCAGATAAAGGTAGATAATGGCGTATATAGTTGAATAAGATGGATTTAGGAGTAAATAGAGGTAATAGACTCAGTTATAGAAGGTATATATGGGTGTATAATGGCGTATATAGTTGAAAGGAAGGATTTTGGGAGTAAATAGAGGAAATAAAGCATATATAGAAGGTATATAGGGCAGAATAAGGCTGTAAAGTGGCGTATATAGTTAAATAGAAGGATTTGGGGAAGTAAATGAGGTAATAGAAGCATTTATAAGGTATATAGGGCAAATATAGGTGTATAATATAGCGTATATAGTTGAATAGAAGGATTTGGGGGAGTAAATAGAGGAAATAGAAGCATATATAGAAGGTATATATAGAGCAGATAAGGCTGTAATGGCGTATATAGTTAATAAGAAGGATTTGGGAGTAAATAGAGGTAATAAAGCATTTAGAAGAAAAAGGTATATAGGGCAAATATAGGTGTAAATGGCGTATATAGTTGAATAAGAAAGATTTGGGGAGTAAATAGAGGTAAAAGAAGCATTTATAGAAGGTATATAGGGCAAATATAGGTGTATAATGGCGTATATAGTTGAATAAGAAGGATTTGGGGAGTAAATAGAGGTAATAGAAGCATATATAGAAGGTATAAGGCAGATAAAAGGTGTAAAATGGCGTATATAGTTGAATAAGAAGGATTTGAGAGTAAATAAATTAATAGAAGCATTTATAGAAGGTATATATAGGAAATATAAGTGTATAATAATAGCGTATATAGTTGAATAAGAAGGATTTAGGAGTAAATAGAGGTAAAAGAAGCATTTATAGAAGGTATAAAGAGCAGATAAGGGTAGATAATGGCGTATATAGTTGAATAAGAAGGATTTGGGGAGTAAATAGAGGTAAAAGAAGCATTAATAGAAGGTATATAGGGCAAATATAGGTGTATAATGGCGTATATAGTTGAATAAGAAGGATTTTAGAAGTAAATAGAGGTAATAGAAGCATTTATAGAAGAATGTATAAAGAACAGAATAAAGGCTGTAAAATGGCGTATATAGTTGAATAAGAAGGATTTAGGAGTAAATAGAGGTAATAGAAGCATTTATAGAAGGTATATAGGGCAAATATAGGTGTATAATGGCGTATATAGTTGAATAAGAAGGATTTAGGAGTAAATAGAGTAAAAGCATTTATAGAAGGTATAAGAGCAGATAGGAGTAGATAATGGCGTATATAGTTGAATAAGATGTATTTGGGGAGTAAATAGAGGTAAAAGAAGTATTAATAGAAGGTATATAGGGCAAATATAGATGTATAATGGTATATAGTTGAATAAGAAGGATTTGGGGAGTAAATAGAGGTAATAGAAGCATTAATAGAAGGTATAAAGGGCAGATAAGGCTGTAAAGTGGCGTATATAGTTAAATAAGAAGGATTTCGGGAGTAAATAGAGGTAATAGCAGCATTTAAAGAAGGTATATAGTTCAAATATAGGTGTATAATGGCATATATAGTTGAATAAGAAGGATTTGGGTAGTAAATAGAGGTAAAAGAAGCATTTATAGAAGGTATAAGAGCAGATAAGGGTGTAGATAATGGCGTATATAGTTGATAAGATATTTAGGGAAGTAAATAAAGTAATAGAAGCAGTTATAGAAGATATATATAGGAAATATAGGGTATAATGGCGTATATAGTTGAATAAGAAGGATTTAGAGGGAGTAAATAGAGGAAATAAAGCATATAGAAGGTATATAGGGCAGATAAGGCTGTAAAGTGGCGTATATAGTTAATTAAGAAGGATTTGGAAGTAAATTGAAATTAAGAAGCATTTATAGAAGGTATATAGGGCAAATATAGGTTATATAAGCGTATATAGTTGAATAAGAAAGATTTGGGGAGTAAATAGAGGTAATAGAAGCATTTATAGAAGGTATATAGGGCAAATATAGGTGTATAATGGCGTATATAGTTGAATAACAAGGATTTGGGGAGTAAGTATAGGTAATAGAAGCATATATAGAAGGAATATAGGGCAGATAAGGGTGTATAATGGCGTATATAGGTGAAAAGGACGGAATTGGGGAGTAAATAGAGGTAATAGAAGCATTTACAGAAGGTATATTGGGCAAATATAAGTGTATAATGGCGTATATAGTTGAATAAGAAGGATTTAGGGAGTAAATAGAGAAAAGACATTTATAGAAGGTATATACAGATAAGGGTAAATAATGAGTATATAGTTGAATAAGATGTATTTAGAGGAGTAAATAGAATAGACTCAGTTATAGAGGTATATATAGGTGTAAATGGCGTATATAGTTGAAAAGGAAGGATTTTGGGAGCAAATAGAGGAAATAGAAGCATATATAGAAGGTATATAGGGCAGATAAGGCTGTAAAGTGGCGTATATAGTTAAATAAGAAGGATTTGGGGAGTAAATTGAGGTAATAGAAGCATTTATAGAAGGTATATAGGGCAAATATAGGTGTATAATGGCGTATATAGTTGAATAAGAAGGATTTGGGGAGTAAATAGAGGAAATAGAAGCATATATAGAAGGTATATATAGGGCAGATAAAGCTGTAAAATTAATATATATTAATTAAGAAGGATTTTGGAAGTAAATTGAGGTAATAGAAGCATTTAAAGAAGGTATATAGGGCAAATATAGGTGTAAATTGGCGTATATAGTTGAATAAGAAGGATTTGGGTAGTAAATAGAGGTAAAAGAAGTATTAATAGAAGGTATATAGGGCAAATATAGGTGTATAATGGCGTATATAGTTGAATAAGAAGGATTTGGGGAGTAAATAGAGGTAATAGAAGCATTATAGAAGGTATATAGGGCAGATAAGGCTGTAAAGTGGCGTATATAGTTAAGTAAGAAGGATTTGAGGGTAAATAGAGTAATAGAAGCATTTAAAGAAGGTATATAGGGCAAATATAGGTGTATAATGGTATATAGTTGAATAAGAAGGATTTAGAGAAATTAATAAAACATTTATAAAAGGTATAGGGCAGATATAAGGGTAGATAATGGCGTATATAGTTGAATAAGATGGATTTGGGAGTAAATAGAGTAATAAAGCAGTTATAGAAGATATATATAGGAAATATAGGTGTCAATGGCATATAGTTGAATAAGAAGGATTTGAGAATAAATAAATAAAGCATATATAGAAGGTATATAGGGCAGATAAGGCTGTAAAGTAGCGTATATAGTTAATAAGGAAGGATTTGGAAGTAAATAGAGGTAATAAAGCATTTATAGAAATATATAGGGCAAATATAGGTGTAAATGGCGTATATAGTTGAATAAGAAATTTGGGGAGTAAATAAAGGTAATAGAAGCATTTATAGAAGGTATATAGGGCAAATAGGTGTATAATGGCGTATATAGTTGAAAAGAAGGATTTGGGGAGTAAATAGAGGTAATAAGACATTTATAGAAGGTATATAAGGGCAGATAAGGTGTATAATGGCGTATATAGTTGAATAAGAAGGATTTGGGGAGTAAATGAGGTAATAGAATTTATAGAAGGTATATAGAGCAAATATAGGTGTATAATGGCGTATATAGTTGAATAAGAATTTGGGGAGTAAATAGAGAATAAAATTATAGAAGGTATAAAAGAGGCAGATAAAGAATTAGATAATGGCGTATATAGTTGAATAAGATATTTGGGGAGTAAATAGAGTAATAGACGCAGTTATAGAAGATATATATGGAATATAGGGGTATAATGGCGTATATAGTTGAATAAGAAGGATTTGAGGAGTAAATAGAGGAAATAGAAGCATATATAGAAGGTATATAGGGCAGATAAGGCTGTAAAGTGGCGTATATAGTTAATTAAGAAGGATTTGGAAGAGTAAATGAGGTAATAGAAGCATTTATAGAAGGTATATAGGGCAAATATAGGTGTATAATGGCGTATATAGTTGAATAAGAAGGATTTGGGGAGTAAATAGAGGTAATAGAAGCATTTATAGAAGGTATAAAGGGCAGATAAGGGTGAATAATGGCGTATATAGTTGAATAAGATGGATTTGGGGAGTAAATAGGGGTAATAGAAGCATTTATAGAAGATATATATAGAAATATAGGTGTCAATGGCATATAGTTGAAAAAGGAAAGATTTTAAGAACAAATAGAGGACATAAAGCATATATAGAAGGTATATAGAGGCAGAATAAGGCTGTAAAATGGCGTATATAGTTAAATAAGAAGGATTTGAGAGTAAATAGAGTAATAAAGCATTTATAGAAGGTATATAGGGCAAATATAGGTGTATAATGGCGTATATAGTTGAATAAGAAGGATTTGGGGAGTAAATAGAGGTAATAGAAGCATTTATAGAAGGTATATAGGGCAGATAAGGGTGGATAATGGCGTATATAGTTGAATAAGAAGGATTTGGGGAGTAAATAGAGGTAATAGAAGCATTAATAGAAGGTATATAGGGCAGATAAGGTGTAATGGCGTATATAGTTGAATAAGAAGGATTTCGGGAGTAAATAAGTAATAGAAGCATTTATAGAAGGTATATAGGGCAAATATAGGTGTATAATGGCGTATATAGTTGAATAAGAAGGATTTAGGGAGTAATAATAGAGTAATAGAAGCATTTATAGAAGGTATATAAAGGGCAGATAAGGGTGAATAATAGCGTATATAGTTGAATAAGAAGGATTTGAGAGTAAATAGAGTAATAGAAGCATTTATAGAAGGTATATAGGGCAAATATAGGTGTATAATGGCGTATATAGTTGAATAAAGGATTTGGGGAGTAAATAGAGTAATAGAAGCATTTATAGAAGGTATATAGGGCAAATAAGGTGTATAATGGCGTATATAGTTGAATAAGAATTTGGAGTAAATAGAGGTAATAGAAGCATTTATAGAAGGTATATAAGAAGGGTGTAAATGGCGTATATAGTTGAATAAGAAGGATTTGGGGAATAAATAGAGTAAATAGAAGCATATATAGAAGGTATATAGGGCAGATAAGGCTGTAAGTGGCGTATATAGTTAATTAGGAAGGATTTTGGAAGTAAATTGAAATAATAGAAGCATTTATAGCAGGTATATAGGGCAAATATAAGTGTATAATGGCGTATATAGTTGAATAAGAAGGAGTATTTAGAGGTAATATAAGTATTCATAGAAGGTACATAGAGCAAATCTGGGTGTATAATGGCGTATATAGTTGAATAAGAAGGATTTGGGGAGTAAATAGAGGTTATAGAAGCATTTATAGAAGAAGGTATATAATAGAGAAATATGGGTGTATAATGGCGTATATAGTTAAAAGAAGGATTTTGAGAGTAAATAGAGGTAATAGAAGCATTTATAGAAGGTATATAGGGCAAATATAGGTGTATAATGGCGTATATAGTTGAATAAGAAGGATTTGGGAGTAAATAGAGAAATAAAAGCATTTATAGAAGGTATATAGGGCAGATATAGGTGTAAATGGCGTATATAGTTGAATAAGAAGGATTTGGGAAGTAAATAGAGTAATAGAAGCATTTATAGAAGGTATATAGGGCAAATATAGGTGTAAATGGCGTATATAGTTGAATAAGAAGGATTTGGGAGTAAATAGAGGTAAGAAGCATTTATAGAAGGTATATAAGAGGCAAATATAGTGTGTAATAGCGTATATAGTTGAATAAGAAGGATTTGGAGTAAATAAAGTAATAGAAGCATTTATAGAAGAGTATATAGAGCAAATAAGGTGTATAATGGCGTATATAGTTGAATAAGGATTTGGGAAGTAAATAGAGGTAATAGAAGCATTTATAGAAGGTATATAGAGCAATATAGGTGTATAATGGCGTATATAGTTGAATAAGAAGGATTTGGGGAGTAAATAGAGGTAATAGAAGCATTTATAGAAGGTATATAAGGGCAGATAGGTGTAAATGGCGTATATAGTTAATAGAAGGATTTGGAAGTAAATGAGGTAATAGAAGCATTTATAGAAGGTATATAGGGCAAATATAGGTGTATAATGGCGTATATAGTTGAATAAAAGGATTTGGGAGTAAATAGAGTAATAGAAGCATTTATAGAAGGTATAAAGGCAGATAAGTGGTATAATGGCGTATATAGTTGAATAAGAAGGATTTAGGAAGTAAATAGAGGTAATAGAAGCATTTATAGAAGGTATATAGCAAATATAGGTGTATAATGGCGTATATAGTTGAATAAGGAAGGATTTTAGGAGAAAATAGAGGAATAAGAAGCATATATATAGAAGGTATATAGGGCAGATAAAGGCTGTAAAAGTGGCGTATATAGTTAATTAGAAGGATTTTGGAAGTAAATTGAGGTAATAGAAGCATTTAAAGAAGGTATATAGGGCAAATATAGGTGTATAATGGCGTATATAGTTGAATAGGAAGGATTTGGGGAGTAAATAGAGGTAATAAAAGCATTTATAAGAAGGTATATAAGGGCAAATAAGGTTGTATAATGGCGTATATAGTTGAATAGAAGAGTTTGAGAGTAAATAGAGGTAATAGAAGCATTAATAGAAGGTATATAAGACAAATATAGGTGTATAATGGCGTATATAGTTGAATAAGAAGATTTGAAAGTAAAAGAGAGGAAATAAAAACTTATATATAGAAGGTATATAGGGCAGATAAGGCTGTAAAGTGGCGTATATAGTTAATTAGAAGGATTTTGGAAGTAAATTGAGAATTAAAAGCATTTATAGAAGGTATATAGGGCAAATATAGGTGTAAATGGCGTATATAGTTGAATAAGAAGGATTTGGGAGTAAATAGAGGTAATAGAAGCATTTATAGAAGGTATATAGGGCAAATATAGGTGTATAATGGCGTATATAGTTAAAATAAAATAGTAATAGAAGCATTTAGAAGGTATATAGGGCAAATAGGTGTATAATGGCGTATATAGTTGAAAGGAAGGATTTGGGAGTAAATAGAGGTAATAGAAGCATTTATAGAAGGTATAAAGAGGCAGATAAGGGTGGATAATGGCGTATATAGTTGAATAAGAAGGATTTGGGGAGTAAATAGAGGTAATAGAAGCATTTATAGAAGGTATATAGGGCAAATAGGTGTATAATGGCGTATATAGTTGAATAAGAAGGATTTGGGGAGTAAATAGAGGTAATAGAAGCATTTATAGAAGGTATATAGGGAAAATATAGGTGTATAATGGCGTATATAGTTGAAAAGGAAGATTTTGAGAACAAATAGGAAATAAAGCATATATAGAGTATATAGAATAGATAAGGCTGTAAAAGTGGCGTATATAGTTAAATAAAGGATTTGGGAAGTAAATTAAGGTAATAAAACATTTATAGAAGGTATATAGGGCAAATATAGGTGTATAATGGCGTATATAGTTGAATAAGAAGGATTTGGGGAGTAAATAAAGTAATAGAAGCATTTATAGAAGGTATATAGGGCAAATAATGGTGTATAATGGCGTATATAGTTGAATAAGAAGGATTTGAGGTAAATAGAGGTAATAGAAGCATTTATAGAGAAGGTATATAAGCAAATATAGGTGTAATAATGGCGTTATATAGTTAAAAGAAGGATTTGGAGAGTAAATAGAGGTAATAGAAGCATTTATAGAAGGTTATATAAGACAGATAAAGGGTGTATAATGGCGTATATAGTTGAATAAGAAGGATTTAGAGGTAAATAGAGTAATAGAAGCATTTATAGAAGGTATATAGGGAAATATAGAGTGTATAATGGCGTATATAGTTGAAAAGGAAGGTTTTGAGAATAAAAGAATAAAGCATATATAGAAGTATATAGAGCAGATAAGGCTGTAAAGTGGCGTATATAGTTAATAAAAAGGATTTGAAGGATAAATAGAAGTAATAAAGCATTTATAAGAAGTATATAGGGCAAATATAGGTGTATAATGGCGTATATAGTTGAATAAGAAGGATTTGGGGAGTAAATAGAGGTAATAGAAGCATTTATAGAAGGTATATAGGGCAAATATAGGTGTATAATGGCATATATAGTTGAATAAGAA
>NW_022995463.1:0-1395 GCF_004354385.1 Drosophila innubila
GCATCGCTACACACAGAGAACAACGAAAGAGAAGATGTGTATAAGAGACAGCTCGGACACAGGCACGAACGCATTTCGTGTTTACGACATAATCAAATAATTTTCAGCTCAGTAGACATACCTAAAAAATACCCTATAAAGTAAATTGCTTTAAAAAAATTATTTTAAATAAATTTATTGGAAATTTCTAAAAAATATAGTAAAAATCAAAATATATAAATATAGATTATTTTAAATAAATTCATTGAAAATTTCTAAAAGTTACAAAATATAGTAAAAATTAAAATATATAAATTTACCATACCAAAAAATATTTTTTAATATTTAATAATAATATATAAAAAATAAATAATATATAAATATATATATGTGAAATTATATAATATATAAATATATATATGTGAATATATAAACTGCTATTTTTATATTGTATTCAATTAGTATATTTAGTTAAATTAAGCTACAATTTTATTTCATAATATGTTTTCAACTTTTTTATATTGAAATTTTTCTTAATAACATTTTTTTAATGCACTAATTTTTAGTTCTTTTTTGATGTGCGCTTTGATACAATTAAAATTAAAACAGCTGTTTTATAATAGAGTAAAAAAAAATATATATATATATTATTGTATCAACCTTTTTTAAAATTATTAATTTATCTTATTATTTTAAGTAATATGTTTGATAAAATAATAAAAAATTAAAAATCCACATTATACTTTACTAAATTGCATACAATTTTATTTGAAAATTTTTTAGGCTTATATTTTTGAGACGTTACATTCCAAGTGACTAATTCAGTATACCCTATGTAGTATAAATGCAATAGCTACAACTAGAAAATTGTCAAATGAAACGATTCGTCGACTCACAATGAGTTTAACATTCAACTTGAACGCAGACGACCCGCTGACGTTGACGTTGACGCTGACGCCGACGTCGACGTCGCTGCTGGCGTCGTCATCGACGTTGTCGGAGTGCATTTGAATTTTGATAAGCTTTTGCACATTGCGCATACGCCGTGTGTGTTTGCTATGCGCCCAACAACGTGTACATGTATATATGAGTGTCTATGAATACTATAGACGAATAAATTTCTAAGTATTCATGCAATGCTCATAATAATTTTTATTATTATTTTTTTTTGTTTATTTTTTTTTTGTTATTCTAGACAGTGAAAAACTTCCGCAACGTCGTTGTTGCATCGATCTTTATCAAATTGCAATGGGGAAGCGTTGCGAAACGAAAAAACAACAAAAACAACATCAACAAAAGCAAATAAACCAAATGGCGATATTTTTGATTCAAGGACAAGTGCGCGATAGGCAACGGGAACTGTACTAACCGCATTCACTATATACTACCTATATACAAGCATAAATAAATTTTGTT
>NW_022995464.1:0-1386 GCF_004354385.1 Drosophila innubila
TTTGTAAAATATTCGCAATTCCATTTTTATTTGGAAAAGTACTTAATATTATTATTAGCCCCACCCTTTGCGATGTATTTGACTTACAGCTCAAAAATTAATTTAGCCTTTCCTTCCCTTGCCCTCTGCTAGTAACGGAACATCCCTAAAACCTGCTGCCACAGTAACATCTGTTGTAAGCGCATTAAAGGCTCTCAGTTTGTAGACAGTCGACGGACAGCGCTCAATGTGCTCTTAGACAGGAGGTCAGGGGGTCAACAGAGTAAGCGGAGGGTTATTTGCGCTGAAGATGACACAATTTAGAGAGCGGACCATTGGTCAACAATCAGATGCGAATCCACCCCCAATGCTCGGAGTTTTTGGGCTATTTATTAAGCCTTCAGCACATCCCACATTCATCAGTGAGAGCCGCTTTAATTGCTGACCTTCTGTCAGTCTGACCTTAGGTCGCAAGTTACGCTTGAGTGCGTTACGGCTTTTTGGGTCGATGTCGACGTCGATGTCGCTGTCTGAGTTCTGACTGAATGTGAATTGCTGCTGGTCAGCTGTTCAGTTGCTTTGACAACCCCTTTTTGGTAGCAACTTGGTTTATTTAGACCTCCCACTCGTCGGGCGTCGCTAGTAATTCAATTATAAAATGCTCATGGTCAGTTCGCTTTAATTGCTGTTTTCATTTGGGCGCGTGCGGATTACGTTTGTTAAGAGCCAAAAGAAAAGCGCTGCCAGCGAAGCGGATAATGCGCTCTAACTGGAACTGGAGCTGGAACTGGAGTTGGAACTAGAACTAGTTTGGAATTGGTATTGGCATTGGCTTTGCTATTTTTGTTGTTGTTTTTGTTGCCGTTGTTAGCCTGTCAGTCGCATGAAAACTCATTTAAGGCCCAAAATTGTGTCCCCATGGAGCATTTTTGGGCTGTGTGATGTCAGGCACGCCTTCATGTCCTGACCAGGCATATCCTGGCACTTCCTGGCGCTGGCACGCACTCTTCTTTCTCGCTCCCCCTCTCTCTCTCTCTTTCTCTGTAGAGGACATTTCCATTTACTGCAATTTCCTACCCTCCCCCTGGCTGTCATTTATTCCCCCCACAAGTGGGCTCAACCAAAACTGAAGTCGCAACCCCATAGGCTGGTCTATTAAATCGAAAAACGATTACAAACTATAATGCAGGGTGTTTGTTTTGTTTTGTTTGCTTTTTGTTTGCACTGCCTCCCTCTTTCTCATCCCTCCCCCGCAACTGTCTAGCTGCAATTATTGACTTTGTCTGGTCAACGCATTTTCTCATTTCAGCGCAAATGTCAATTCACTATTTTGTGACCTGGCTGCGTATTTGATTTTCATGGGCATTCAACTTTTGTTAGTTTAGCTGTAGTTGTTGTTGGCCTGGT
>NW_022995465.1:0-1352 GCF_004354385.1 Drosophila innubila
ACATACATTAACCCCCATTGAGCTGAAGTCATGCTACGAAATGACGTTAAGGTTGCTTCGTTGAGTCTAATAGACTTTCCTCGATGTTGCCGTCTGCCGTGGGTTGACTTCGAGTTTGCCCCAGTTTCAGTTTAGAGCATGGTCCAGCATTCTCATAGTCCACAGTTCCGAGTCCTGAGTCCTGAGTCCTGAGTCCTAAGTAACGGTAAACGAAATCCTTTGGCATCCACTTTGCCCAAGCTCTGGTATTTTATGGGACTATCGTTCATCTACTCAATCTAGTGCTCGTTGTTGTTGTCGTTTCTTTCTTTTTGCCAGGACATGTTTCAATGATTTCTTATTTTTGCTATGAGGCGAAACTGTTGCGCTATTGTGTCGTTAGAGTTTTCTATTTTTTTTCCCTTTTTTGGTCAATTTTTTTTTTATATTTGCCGTTCAGTCGGTGTTAAATCATTGATGTGTGAAAAAGGCAGAAACTTTGGATCAATCGATACAAATACTGGGACTTGAAGCATGTATCAAGTTGAAATCATGTTGGCATTGAATTGAAAGTCCCTCTGGGGTAGACCTAGCTCTCATATCAGCTCTGTAGTTTATTTTATTTTCGTATCTCGACCTGTTCATAACCCAAAATTCAAATAATATTTTTATTTGAAACCAAAAAAATTCTTCGTTTCGAATTCCTAACGCAAGTATCTGAAAGTCCGGTGAGTTTGAGAAATAATAAATGTTTTGCAAATTTAATTTTCACTCGAATTTCCAGTGTTGCCTAACGTTTGGTTAAGATGTGCCAAAGTGCCTGTGGTAGCGTTTCCTATGCTCTAGCTTATGGCCCTGTCGGACCGGCCTTGCCGGCGATGAACTACAACAATTGTTGCTGTGGTCCCTGTCCGCCCTGTGGTCCCTGGACCTGTCCGCCAAACAGATGTCGCTGCTGCGGTGAATGCGGCTGCTTCGGACCCTTTTACTAGATCCTGAAACTACGCCACAAATATTAGACAACCGAAACTGTGCCGAAAATATAATATCATTCTGTATGCTTGCGTTGGAAAACGGCGAAGTATTTTTCCGGTTCTTGTAACATTCAAATAAATTGTTAGTTTTGTAAATAAAATCAATTTATGCGTTTTTTACATTATTTAACGAATATGCTTGATACACTTCTTTTTTTTTTTTAAAGAAAGCAGGAAATCAAAAAAAAAATAGGTTCTGGTTTCAGTTTTCATAAAACAGTTACAATTTTCAATATTAGACAACCGAAACTGTGCCGAAAATATATCATTCTGTATGCTTGCGTTGGAAAACGGCGAAGTATTTTTCCGGTTCTTGTAACATTCAAATAAATTGTTAGT
>NW_022995466.1:0-1346 GCF_004354385.1 Drosophila innubila
TAAATAAAAACTAAAAAAATTGAAAACTTTGTTGGAATTGACAACAGAAAATGGTCTACGTGCCACGAATTTGGATCATAAGCAGACGCAGCCAAGTCAAGAGAGAACAGGTGGCAACTCTGGCTGTGGTGCTTGGTGGTTCGCAGCTGATTACGGCATGCAAATTTTGCGAATGAATCTGCCTTTTTTTGTGGTATAAAAGACATCGACATTTTGTTAACGGCATGTCAGTTCAATTTTGATAACCGACGGTGACAATCAAAACCTTCCCCCCAAGCCTAACAATGAATCCTTTGACGGTAAGTCCAAGTGCCTCATTGGCAATTAAGTGGGATATAATCTTATTTTAAATTCACTTTATAGGTTGTTGCAGTTCTCTCCACGATGGCGCTGTCGGCTCAGGGCCATTTGGCAGCTGCTCCTCTGGCTGCGGCTCCAGCTCCCTACTTTGCTCCGGCTGCTTATGCGGCGGCTCCACTGCGTTATGCCGCTCCAGCTGCTTACTCCGCTCCGTTGGGCTTTGCAGCTCCGGCTGCATACTCAGCACCTCTTGGCTTTGCCGCTCCAGCTCCCTACACGGCTCCATTGGGTTACTCTGCTCCTCTGGTTGCCAAGACCTATGCTGCTGCTCCCTTCGCTGCTGCTCCCTTCGCTGCTCCAGTGGCTGCTCCTCTGGCTGCTCCCGTTGCTACTCCCTTCGCTGCTCCAGTTGCTGCTCCCGTGCTTGCCAAGACCATTGCCGCGCCAGTTGCCGCTCCTCTCGCTGCTCCCGTTGCCACTGAGATCGTAGATGCTCATCCACAGTACAGGTTCGCCTACGATGTCCAGGATACGCTCACCGGTGACTCCAAGACCCAGGAGGAGACTCGCGATGGCGATGTCGTTCGTGGTAGCTACTCTCTGATTGAGGCCGATGGATCCCGTCGCATTGTCAGCTACTATGCCGACGACATCAACGGTTTCAATGCCGTCGTCCAGAAGGATGTGCCCGTTGCTGCAGTTCCGGTTGCACCCGTCGCTCCCGCTGTTGCCAAGCTGAGTACCTTTGCCGCTCCAGTTGCGCCCGTGGTTGCTGCTGCTCCCGCTCCTGTGCTTGCCAAGACCCTGGCCGCTCCAATTGTTGTCTAATGTGGAGTAGAAGGAGAAGATGGAGATGGAGACAAAGGATTTTCATTTGTACATATTCGATTAATCATTGTCGTGCTATAAAATAACTTTCATCGAACCCAAATTAAAGAAACTATCAGCACAAAATTTTGTGATTCCAAAAACTTTTTATGTGTTTTTCCTTAACTTGCATATTTCGCCTTAATTAAGGGAAAAAAAAAGAAAGATTGTTTGACCTC
>NW_022995467.1:0-1271 GCF_004354385.1 Drosophila innubila
TTGTGTATGTTGCTGTTGTAGCCTTGAATGTGCATTTATTACTGTAGCTCTTTGACTAAGTCGCTGTTTTTGGCGCGCGCGAAAAAAGGCAAGTCAAAAACAAATGAAACTCGCAACAAGGAAATTACAAAGATAAATGAACGACTTGCAGTTATCCTGTAAACTGTAATATAAATAAAACAGCATGTTATGTTAATAACATTTGTATGTTCTGTTGTGATTTAAGCGTTCGCTGCTAATAACATTACAATTGCTGTTACGTTAAGTATTTGATTTAACAGCAGCATAATTAACAGACATTTAGCCTTAACATAAATTATTGCTATGACTCCAATTCTAAATACGTATATAATAATAATTATTCTGAAAATAAAATAACTAAATAAATTCAAACCCAGCTTGCTTTTTAAATTATTTGCCATTTAGAGATAAAGTGAGAAGTTGTATAATTAATCAATTAACTAAACTCAAGTGGCCTACATTAAGCTGTTACCTACATTCCACACTGTTAGACTTAACATTTACAATCCAGTTGCAGCTATACAGGGTATAAAGTTGAATGGCTAGAAAATGAAAATGGCTTTAAGTGAACTTCAGGCGTTCCCAAAAACCACTTGGCCGTATTTGTCTGTTGGACAAGTGAAATGGCATGCTTTATCTCTTTCTATCTCACCAAGTCTCTCTCTCACACACACACTCTTTCTCGACTTTTGCGTTATAGCAGTTTTGCACTTTAACTCACGGTTATTTCTAATTGCTTGACACACTTGGCAACCAGCTTCAGTCAATTGGAACTATCTATGCATATACCAACACACAGATACATTTAAGTATGCAAGTAGAACTGGGTAGAATGCAAATATATGTACGTACATCTATCAAATGCTATAATTGTATTCACCTGTTGGGCGATAAAAGAAACTGGAATGCTCTTTCAATGTCAGGCCAAAAACGAAACTTGAAATTGTCAATAATGATCGCATCATTCAAAATCAACGTGAAGGGGTTTCTTATCAAGTTAGCAAAAATGTCGCATGACATAAGGTATATACACATATTAAAAATAAATCTATTAATATATAATATTTATGAAATGCGATTAATTTGCTGTTTTGGACTTCGCCTACGAAGCTGATAAGTGTTAGTGGAAATTGCATCAATATAAAATCATTGAACTGAATTTGTCATAGACGTACTCGTAGAAAAAAAACTGGGTGGTCTCAATATATTCCGCTTATACATGTATAGTATGTCTGATAACCTAATAGATA
>NW_022995468.1:0-1346 GCF_004354385.1 Drosophila innubila
ATTCAGCTGCTAGTCGCAGGATGAAGGACGAAAGCCTGCAGAGAATTCAGTCAATTTGCTGGGTTAAAATTTTTTTTTGTTTTCTTCCTGTTTTTCTCTTTCTCTATTTTTGGGTCATTGTTGTTGTCCAAGCGTTTTTGCATACCATTTCGGAGAATTGCAGAAAGAACTACGCTATAGTTTTGTTTAGCTAAGGACATGGTCGGGCTTTTCTCTGCTTTTGCTTAATTAAATACTTTGCCGCTGACGCGTGTTTATAGCGGTTTAAAACAATTAGCAAAGGACGATGGATATGGAGTAAACCAGCTGCTCTGATAAATGAATTGTCAATTAAATTCATAAATGCGTCTAGACACCAAATAAGATGAAATATTACGAGTCCGAGCATAAAGTGTCCTTTACTGTCCACTCACTCACGCCTTGAAATTGGCATCTGTGCTTCATTTCGAATTGCTGTAACGATGCTTGACAAATGAACTTCAACTTGATGCTGAGATCTGGCAATAGACAAGAGGATGGGAACAACATCTTGTTTACCAATTTAATAAACTGCTGTGTAGATGCTGTCGCTGTCTATCGATATTTGACCATTTGAGCAGTCAGCGAAGTGTATGACAACTTGAGAGACGCATCAATTTTCAGTACTTGTCCAGGACAACGACAAAATTAACAGTGTGCTGAAAAATTCTGCAAAATTGTACCAAGCTAAATAAGTGACAACAAAACAGATGTCATTTTGATATTGAAGTTCGAATACTATATAACAAGCTGAATAAAAACGTAAATAGTCTTTATTGACATTGCAAAAATTTAGAAATTTAGAAGTCTAGTTTATTGTATATTAAATATTTTATCGATTTTTTCCTAAGACAGCTATTTAAAACATCTAACAGACTTTATTTAATGTCAATCAATTCACAGTTTTAATGACAAAAACCAATTAGTTATTGCAAGTTTCTTAGAGATAGAAAGAAGGATGAAATATTTAAGCGGAAATTACAGTGTCAGCATTGAATTGACAAGACTATATATAGCGTCTGTTTAAGTTTAACATTTAAATCGATGCCACAGAAAAACGTCGAAAATCTTGCTTTAAAATAAGCCTGGAGTTAAAAGTTTGATGATATTCAATTCACTTTACAAGTCTTTTGATACACCATCTTTAAAAATGCATCGCCTTTTTTTCTGAGCTTAAATTGTTGCAGTTTGAGTTATCAGAAACGGGAGTGGCGAAAGGAAGAAATTGAAGAATACTTAGAATACATTGCCTACTTCTCGGCGTTTGAATTAATCTTAAGTATGTGAAAATGTATTTAATTGAATTTTCTATTGACTTGTACGGCAGG
>NW_022995469.1:0-1339 GCF_004354385.1 Drosophila innubila
GTCGCTGCTGCTGTCGGCAGATCGCGCGACGTCTCCTCCGCGAGGGCGAGCAATTATGTGACGCTCGTTTTGTGTGTCTGTCTGTTTGATTGTTTGCTTTAAGTCACGTAAAGAATACAAAACAAACGCTATAAATAAATTTCGAACTGGCAACTGTGTGTGCAGGGTGAAAATAATAAAAAAAAATCAACAACAACTTAAGCCGAGAGACTCAAGCCAACTTCACGCTTTGACGATCGTTGACAAACTTGCGAGTTTCGTTTTCGACGTGCGCGCTTTGCTCAGTTTTTGACTTGCGATCAGTGTGACCATCATGCTGAAAACTAGTGATGGCCACTTTTGCACTCACGGCATATTTGAGCAACTATCAATGTAAATATCGATAGTATCGGGGTTATTCCCCATCGATATATTTAATTGATATGTATTAAATATTTAGATTTTGAAATTATTTTACTTAACGATAATTATTGATGTAGCTGAGGAAATAGCTATTATCAATAAATTAAGAAAAACATTTTATTAATATTCCTAGCCTGAACATATAAGTACTAGAGCGCTAAAATTATTTTTCAATATGTACAAAAATATATAAATATACAAATAAACTCCAATATTAAATGGTTTTTTTAATTTGTTATTTTTCATATACAAAAATGTCATCCCTATTTAAAATCTAATATAATTTGGTCATTTTAAAGAGAGAGTATACAGAAAATTACAATATGAATCTGTTCTGAAAGAGGAGCGTTATCTGTATTATCTCATGCAAAAAAAATAAAACGATAGTCGGCGGTCACTGAGTATTTAGCTTAAGTTTCTCTAAACGAAAACCAGAATGAACGCAAAACCAGCCAGTGTCATTAGATAATAAGCGTCTAAATGTCGATTTCTCTGATTCCGACCAGATCTCTGGCATTTAACGTCACGCCTTTAAAGGTGAAACTGCTTAAAATGCATAAAGCATTACGTCTTTCGTTATTCAGATCTTCGTGAATTTGTATTTCTATTTTCTTTTGACTTGAATTTACATTCTTTATAATTATAATTACATTACCATACTTATTAATGCATGATGATTTACAAAGCATTAAACTAGAAATTACGCAATACCTAAGCATGACATATCAGCCCATCATTTGGTAAATAATTAAGGGACTGATAAACTATTTATTGATAAATTATCAATTAATAACAAATATATTTTCTGCTCCTTATTAACATATGAAAGGGGCAATGGATTTAGCACACCTCCATCTACTAAAATAGAATCTGAAGTACTTACTGCAGTAAATACCGCAGGTATAGCAATCGAACTTCTTACCGCTTCATAGAAACT
>NW_022995470.1:0-1327 GCF_004354385.1 Drosophila innubila
GTTTTGTGCTCTGCGCTATTTGTTTTAATTGAAATGGCAACAGAGACGTCTGCTAATCCACAGCTTATCGCTGTCGCTTTGCCATTATTTATAGCTTATCGTCATCAATTAGTTCGATTAGCTAACGGCAATAAGTGGCTAACCCTTCTCGCCCCTCTAGGAAAACAATTTATAGTTTCAACATTGAGAATTTTTGATATACACATATAATTACATAAAATTTCATTGAATTTTTGTTTGTTATTTTTTTGTGTTTTTTGTTTTTCTATGGTGAATACTTGTTGCTTAGATTGGTTAAGGATTAGTTCCAAGCTGAATGGGTTTTGCGGTTGGGTTTTTCTTTTTCGCTTATCTCGCTGCTGCTTCTTCCCTCTCGCTTGCATTCCATGGCTCTTTCTCGCTCTCTTCTTTGTACATACATATCCAACCACATACATATTTACAAACGTGAAATTGTAATCATTGTGCCGGCCTCGTCCCCGTTATCATTATCATCATCATAATCATCATCATGGTTAGCTTCCTTAGAGCGCACACATGAGTGTGGCAATGTCCAGATCATGTTCATCGGCCTTTCGTACAATGACAGCTGCCTGGTTCTGATAGCGTCCCGTGGACACTAATCGCACACTGGTCACGCCACAAAAGATTGCCTGCTCCGGTCCCAATTCGGCGGTTGCTCCGCAGACAGCGCTCGCCTGCTCCATGCTTGTGCTGTCCAACCCGGCGGAGCCTCCAATCTCCAAGCGATCCTCAAGCAAATGACACTAAAAGTGTAAAATTATAAATAATTTTTTAAGTTAATTTTAATTTATTTAACGTCAATACAATAATAAAAATTAAGAAATCTATCAATTTTAATTTAAGTGCCAATCTTTAACGTATTAATCTGTAGTACTCACATCATAGTTTACTTTCTCCTGAGCCCGCACACTCTTGCTGCCAATGCGCAGATTTCCCAGGGAAACAGCGGCCGGAAAGAGTGCGGAGAGCGTACAGTTGCGAGGATGTCCAAAGTTGGATATCTTATAAACGGCGGCGGTGTCCTGGACGAGAACATTGCAAGCTGCATGCGATGGGACAAATAAAGTTTATATTTATATAAATACGTGTATTTTACAGCAACTAATGCAGATGTGTAAGTGAACAATTCAACAATTTTAATTTAGTATTTCTTTTATTTTATTTTATTTAGTCTAATTTGTAATTTGTGTGGAATTGGATATTTGCAATTTTGAAATTTTAAATCTCAAGTATTCGCATATTATCAATTCTTTATATCGTAAATAGTATTTATGGATCCCGGTTCGCATTTTATCAATTCCCT
>NW_022995471.1:0-1284 GCF_004354385.1 Drosophila innubila
CTCGTTCTTCTGGACACGAGATCTGCATAGATGTGTATAAGAGACAGATATATATATGTATAGGCGGACAGCCAAAAGAGTGCAAATTACAAAAACTGCTGGCAAAGCGCAGTTCTCCACTCATCGCCTGCCACTTGGGAACGCGAATCTTTCGACGGCAAATGCAGAAGACCAAAAAAACGCTTTAAGCATTAAAAAGGCGCGCGTGTCGCACGTCCTTGAGCACCAAAGGCTCCTGTGGGATTTGTAGTTGTTCGTGATTCTCCCCATCTCCCTTTCTTCCTGTCTGTCCTCCATGTTAATCTTGCATACCTTTTGTTGTTGCAATTTTCTAGAATGCCATTGTCGGCGGTTCTCAACTGCTACCTGTCTGCGATTTGGTTTTGTTGTGCTTGGGGCTCGGACTCGTCTACAGGATTCCAATGCATCCAATTCTCCAGATGCCCTCCCTCCCCATTTCTTTTGCTAAATGTTAATGCGGCCATTGCTGCAGCCAATTATTTGACATTGGGGCATTCCAGCACATGTTTTGTGCTATAATTTTGAACAGAATTTTATTGTTTGCTATCTAATTTTTGGCAACGTAGTAAATGTCCTACAGTAAGGTGTTCTAAAAATAAAATTCTCTTTTAATAATACAACTTTCAAAATTATATTGAATTTCCAATTTGACATTTTTCTTACTTTGAATCTGTATCTAATTTTACATTCTCGAGGGAAATTCGGTATATTTTTTAGAAATTTAATTTAATTTTTTCCTATTATAATTAGTATTTTAAGATATTTTGTAGAAGTGTCTTTGTAAATAGACTGACATTACAAACTTCTTATTTTATCTTTGTTAATTTATTTATTTTCTTCTTTTTTTTTTGGGTATTTTGAGCGGTTTTTTTTTTTTTTTTACTTTTTTGAGGAGTTTTTGCTTGCTGGAACTACTTTTGGCAGCATGACTTGCATTCTAAAATGCTCTGGCCGCGTCTGCGGTATATCTCTGTCTATGTCTGCCTCGTTAAATGAAATGTTTAACGATATATTAGCTGCAGGCTCTATACTCTACCCTCTCTCTATTTCCCTGGATGCTTTCTCTCAATCTCTGTGCCTTTGCCTCTATGTTCTTAATTCTTTTTTGGAATTTTTGGGTTTCGATGACCCCGTCGCGACAAAAATTTGCAGCATTTTCACTTTTTGCAGCGACAGCGATGACCGCAGATACGGATACAAGTTACAGATACATTTGCTAGAGCGATAGGAATGAGTTAATAGAGAGAGGTTTATATATGGGGC
>NW_022995472.1:0-1304 GCF_004354385.1 Drosophila innubila
TGTATCTGCATCTGTATCTGTAACTACAACAAAGCGTATCTCAAACTGTGTATCTTTCGTTGTGCTCTGTGTGTAGCGATGCGACCAGTTGCACTCATTATCTAACAACAACAAACAGTGTGTAATTAATATTATATGCATTTCAAGGACAAACTGCGATTATAATTCAATTTATGCTAATTAAAATGCTGCTATCAAAATGAACACAAGAAATGCTGAGCAAACAAATAATAAATTTATTAATACAACAATTTTATTTAAGCTTTTCAGTTTTCAAATTATTCATTAGCTACCAATAATATTTTATATATTTAATGAGCTGCGCTAAATTAATATGAGTGCAGCTTAAATATTAATAATACATTAATTAATATAAAAAAAGGAAAGCTTAGACTAAAATTCAATAAAATTAATTGCATATCAATTTAAAAACGTATAAAAAATTTAATTTAAAAAAAAACTCAGACTAAAATTCATTAAAATTAATTGCATATCCATTTAAAAACGAATAACAAAATTTAACTAGGCGTCTGCCCTCAATTTATATTTTGTAAACTTAAATTTTATATTATATTATATATTTAATTAACTGCGCTGAGTTAATATGAGAGCAATTTAAATAACAATAATATATAAATTAATACAAACATTTTATTTAAGCTTTTCAGTTTTCAAATTAATCATTTGCTACCTATAATATTATATATATTTAATGAACTGGGCTAAATTAATATGAGTTCAGCTTAAATAATAATAATAAATTAATTAATACAAAAAAAGAACTCAGACTAGTAACTAAATTCAATGAAATTAATTGCATATCAATTTAAAAACTATTAAAAAATTTAATTAGCTTACTTTCTCGCTCTCTCTCACTGCCTTTTTACTTCCTCTCTCTCTCTCTCTTGATAATAATCAACTTAAGCTGCCCTTGTAATTGCCTTGAAATTAGCTGGAACTGGTACAAAGTACTTTTCCACTATTTATCTAAAAATTGTTCGAATTGTTCGCACTCTATATTTTTGAGCTAAATGTTATTGGGTTTTCCATTGATTTCCCTGAGGGAACTGAATCACACAGTGGGAATACCAAGTGCTTAGATTGTTCAAAAATAGCTTTTATAAACAAATATTTGCACTGCACTTTGAAATACATCGTAAAATTTGTTTATTCATTGAGACTACTTAATAGATACGCGTCGATTTCCTAGATAGCATACTGCAAGGCCACCCTGGCAGGTGCGAGCGAGACGACACTATGCCAGGGGCTGCCAATTTATGACCAATTATTAATATTAATTTTTT
>NW_022995473.1:0-27409 GCF_004354385.1 Drosophila innubila
GTATATAGTTGAATAAGAAGGATTTAGAATATAAATAAGGTAATAGAAGCATTTAAAGAAGGTATATAGGGCAAATATAGGTGTATATTGGCGTATATAGTTGAATAAGAAGGATTTGAAATAAAGGTAATAGAAGAAGCATTTAAGAAGGAATAGGGCAAATATAGGTGTATAATGGCGTATATAGTTGAATAAGATGGATTTGGGGAGTAAATAGAGGTAATAGACTCAGTTATAGAAGAAGGTATATATGGGAAATATGGGTGCACAATGCCGTATATAGTTGAAAAGGAAGGATTTTGGGAGTAAAATAGAGGAAATAGAAGCATATATAGAAGGTATATAGGGCAGATAAGGCTGTAAAGTGGCGTATATAGTTAAATAAAAAGGATTTGGGCAGTAAATTGAGGTAATAGAAGCATTTATAGAAGGTATATAGGGCAAATATAGGTGTATAATGGCGTATATAGTTGAATAAGAAGGATTTGGGGAGTAAATAGAGGTAATAGAAGCATTTAAAGAAAGGTATATAGGGCAAATATAGGTGCATAATGGCGTATATAGTTGAATAAGATGGATTTGGGAGTAAATAGAGGTAATACTTTTATTGAAGGTATATAGGGCAGATAATGGTGTATAATGCGTATATAGTTGAATAAGAAGGATTTGTTAGTTAATAGAGGTAAAATAAGCATTTATAGAAGGTATAAGAGCAGATTATAGGTGTATAATGGCGTATATAGTTGAATAAGAAGGATTTGGGGAGTAAATAGAGGTAATAGAAGCATTAATAGAAGGTATATAGGGCAAATATAGGTGTATAATGGCATATATAGTTGAATAAGAAAGGATTTGGGGAGTAAAAGAGGAAATAGAAGCATATATAGAAGGTATATAGGGCAGAATAAGGCTGTAAAGTGGCGTATATAGTTAATAAGAAGGATTTGGAAGTAAATTGAGGTAATAGAAGCATTTATAGAAGGTATATAGGGCAAATATATAGTTATATAATGGCGTATATAGTTGAATAAGAAAGATTTGGGGAGTAAATAAAGAGTAATAGAAGCATTTAAAGAAGGTATATAGAGGCAAATATAGGTGTATAATGGCGTATATAGTTGAATAAGATGGATTTGGGGAGTAAATAAAGGTAATAGAAGCATTTAAAGAAGGTATATAGGGCAAATATAGGTGTATAATGGCGTATATAGTTGAATAAAAAAAATGGTGGGGATTTAGGGAGTTAATAGGGGTAAAATAAGCATTTATAGAAGGTATATAAAAACAGATTAAGGTAGATAAGCGTATATAGTTGAATAAGATGGATTTAGGATAAAATAGAGGTAATAGAAGCATTATAGAAGAAGGTATATATAGGGCAAATATAGGTGTATAATGGCGTATATAGTTGAATAAGAAGGATTTAGGGAGTAAATAAGAGGAAATGCGAAAGTATATAGGGCAGATAAGGCTGTAAAGTGGCGTATATAGTTAATTAAGAAAAGATTTGGAAGTAAATAAAGTAATAGAAGCATTTATAGAAGGTATATAGGGCAAATATAGGTGTATAATGGCGTATATAGTTGAATAAGAAGGATTTGGGGAGTAAATAGAGGTAATAGAAGCATTTATAGAAGGTATATAGGGCAGATAAGAGGTGTATAATGGCGTATATAGTTGAATAAGATGGATTTGGGAGTAAATAAAGTAATAGAAGCAGTTATAGAAGGTATATATAGGGAAAATATAGGTGTATAATGGCGTATATAGTTGAAAAGGATTTTGAGGAGTAAATAGAGGAAATAAAGCATATATAGAAGGTATATAGGGCAGATAAGGCTGTAAATGGCGTATATAGTTAAATAAAGGATTTGGGCAGTAAATAGAGGTAATAGAAGCATTTATAGAAGGTATATAGAGAATATAGGTGTAAATGGCGTATATAGTTGAAAAGAAGGATTTTGGGAGTAAATAGAAATAGAAGCATTTATAGAAGGTATATAGGGCAGATAAGGTGTAAAGTGGCGTATATAGTTAAATAAAAGGATTTGGGCAGTAAATAGAGGTAATAGAAGCATTTATAGAAGGTATATAGGGCAAATATAGGTGTAAATGGCGTATATAGTTGAATAAGAGGATTTGGGGGTAAATAAAGGTAATAGAAGCATTTAAAGAAGGTATATAGGGCAAATATAGGTGTATAATGGCGTATATAGTTGAATAAGAAAGGATTTGGGGAGTAAAAGAGGAAATAGAAGCATATATAGAGGTATATAGAGCAGATAAGGCTGTAAAGTGGCGTATATAGTTAATTAGGAAGGATTTTGGAAGTAAATTGAGGTAATAGAAGCATTTATAGAAGGTATAGGGCAAATATAGGTGTAAATTGGCGTATATAGTTGAATAAGAAGGATTTGAGGGAGTAAATAAAGGTAATAAAGCATTTAAAGAAGGAATATATAGAGCAAATAGGTGTATAATGGCGTATATAGTTGAATAAGATGGATTTGGGGAGTAAATAGAAGTAATAGACTCAGTTATAGAAGGTATATATAGGAAATATGGGTGCACAATGCCGTATATAGTTGAAAGGAAGGATTTTGGAGTAAATAGAAAATAAAAGCATATAGCTGATATATATAGGAAAGATAAGGCTGTAAAGTAGCGTATATAGTTAAATAAAAAGTTTGGGAGAGTAAATTGAGGTAATAGAAGCATTTATAGAAGGTATATAGGGCAAATATAGGTGTAAAATTGGCGTATATAGTTGAATAAGAAGGATTTGGGGGTAAATAAAGGTAATAGAAGCATTTAAAGAAGGTATATAGGGCAAATATAGGTGTATAATGGCGTATATAGTTGAATAAGAAGGATTTGGGGAGTAAATAGAGGTAATAGATAGCATTTATAAGAGGTATATATGGCAGATATGGTGTATAATGCGTATATAGTTGAATAAGAAGGATTTGGATTAATAAGGGTAAAATAAGCATTTATGAAGGTATAAAGAGCAGATTAGGGTAGATAATGGCGTATATAATTGAATAAGATGGATTTGGGGAGTAAATAGAGGTAATAGAAGCATTAATAGAAGGTATATAGGGCAAATATAGGTGTATAATGGCGTATATAGTTGAATAAGAAAGGATTTAGAAGTAAAAAGAGGAAATAGAAGCATATATATATATAAGGTATTAAGGGCAGATAAGGCTGTAAAGTGGCGTATATAGTTAATAGGAAAAGGATTTTGGGAAGTAAATTGAGGAATAATAAAGCATTTATAGAAGGTATATAGGGCAAATATAGGTGTATAATGGCGTATATAGTTGAATAGAAAGATTTGGGAGTAAATAAAGGTAATAGAAGCATTTAAAGAAGGTATATAGAGGCAAATATAGGTGTATAATGGCGTATATAGTTGATAAGATAGTTTAAGGGAGTAAAAGAGTAATAGAAGCGTTTAAAGAAGGAATATAGGGCAAATATAGGTGTATAATGGCGTATTTAGTTGACTAAGATGGATTTGGGGTTAGTTGGTTAGTTAATAGGGGTAAAATAAGCATTTATGGAAGGTATAAAGAGCAGATTAGGGTAGATAATGGCGTATATAAATGAATAAGATGGATTTGGGGAGTAAATAGAGGTAATAGAAGCATTAATAGAAGGTATATAGGGCAAATATAGGTGTATAATGGCATATATAGTTGAATAAGAAGGATTTGGGGAGTAATAAGAGGAAATAGAAGGTATTAAGGGCAGATAAGGCTGTAAAGTGGCGTATATAGTTAATTAAGAAGGATTTTGGAAGTAAATTGAGGTAATAGAAGCATTTATAGAAGGTATATGGGGCAAATATAGGTGTATAATGGCGTATATAGTTGAATAGGAAGTATTTGGGGAGTAAATAGAGGTAATAGAAGCATTTGTAGAAATATAAAAAACAGATAAGGGTGGATAATGGCGTATATAGTTGAATAAGATGGATTTGGGAGTAAATAGAGTAATAGACTCAGTTATAGAAGGCATATATAGGAAATATGGGTGCACAATGCCGTATATAGTTGAAAAGGAAGGATTTTAGGAGCAAATAGAGAAATAAAGCATATATAGCAGGTATTTAGGGCAGATAAGGCTGTAAAGTGGCGTATATAGTTAAATAAAAAGGATTTGGGCAGTAAATTGAGGTAATAGAAGCATTTATAGAAGGTATATATTGCAAACATAGGTGTAAATTGGCGTATATAGTTGAATAAGAAGGATTTGGGGGGTAAATAAAGGTAATAGAAGCATTTAAAGAAGGTATATAGGGCAAATATAGGTGTATAATGGTATATAGTTGAATAAGAAGGATTTAGGGAGTAAAAAATAAAGCATATATAGAAGGTATATAGGGCAGATAAGGCTGTAAGTGGCGTATATAGTTAATGGAAGGATTTTGGAAGTAAATTGAGGTAATAGAAGCATTTATAGAAGTATATAGGGCAAATATAGGTGTAAATGGCGTATATAGTTGAATAAGAAGGATTTGGGGAGTAAATAAAAGTAATAGAAGCATTTAAAGAAGGTATATAGGGCAAATATAGGTGTATATTGGCGTATATAGTTGAATAAGTTGATTTGGGGGTAAATAAAGGTAATAGAAGCATTTAAAAGAAGAATATAGGGCAAATATAGGTGTATAATGGCGTATATAGTTGACTAAGATGGATTTGGGAGTAAATAGAAGTAATAGACTCAGTTATAGAAGTATATATGGGAAATATGGGTGCATAATGCCGTATATAGTTGAAAAGGAAGGATTTTGGGACAAATAGAAGAAATAGAAGCATATATAGCTGATATATAGAGCAGAATAAGGCTGTAAAGTAGCGTATATAGTTAAATAAAAAGGATTTGGGCAGTAAATTGAGGTAATAGAAGCATTTATAGAAGGTATATAGGGCAAATAAAGGTAATATAAGCATTTAAAGAAGGTATATAGGGCAAATATAGGTGCATAATGGCGTATATAGTTGACTAAGATGGATTTGGGGAGTAAATAGAGGTAATAGATGCTTTATGAAGGTATATATGAATAATGGTGTCTAATGGGTATATAGTTGAATAAGAAGGATTTAGTTAATTAAAAGGTAAAATAAGCATTTATGGAAGGTATAAGAGCAGATTAGGGTAGATAATGGCGTATATAAATGAATAAGATGGATTTGGGAGTAAATAGAGTAATAGAAGCATTAATAGAAGGTATATAGGGCAAATATAGGTGTAAATGGCGTATATAGTTGAATAAGAAGGATTTGGGGAGTAAATAAAGGTAATAAAGCATTTATAGAAGGTATATAGAGGCAAATATAGGTGTATATTGGCGTATATAGTTGAATAAGATTGGATTTAGGAGTAAATAAAAGGTAATAGAAGCATTTAAAGAAGGAATATAGGGCAAATATAGGTGTATAATGGCGTATATAGTTGAATAAGATGGATTTGGGGAGTAAATAGAGTAATAGACTCATTTATAGAAGGTATATATAGGAAATATGGACAATGCGTATATAGTTGAAAAGGAAGGATTTTAGGAGCAAATAGAAGAAATAGAAGCATATATAAGCTGATATATAGGGCAGATAAGGCTGTAAAGTAGCGTATATAGTTAAATAAAAAGATTTGGGAGTAAATTGAGGTAATAGAAGCATTTATAGAAGGTATATAGGGCAAACATAGGTGTAAATTGGCGTATATAGTTGAATAAGAAGGATTTGGGGAGTAAATAAAGGTAATATAAGCATTTAAAGAAGGTATATAGGGCAAATATAGGTGTATAATGGCGTATATAGTTGAATAAGATGGATTTGGGGAGTAAATAGAGGTAATAGAAGCTTTTATTGAAGGTATATATGGCAGATAATGGTGTCTAATGGAGTATATAGTTGAATAAGAAGGATTTGGTTAGTTAATAAGTAAAATAAGCATTTATGGAAGGTATAAAGAGCAGATTAGGGTGAATAATGGCGTATATAGTTGAATAAGATGGATTTGAGGGAGTAAATAGAGTAATAGAAGCATTAATAGAAGGTATATAGGGCAAATATAGGTGTATGGCGTATATAGTTGAATAAGAAGGATTTGGGGAGTAAATAAAGGTAATAGAAGCATTTATAGAAGGTATATAGGGCAAATATAGGTGTAAATTGGCGTATATAGTTGAATAAGAAGGATTTGGGGAGTAAATAAAGGTAATAGAAGCATTTATAGAAGGTATATAGGGCAAATATAGGTGCATAATGGCGTAT
This sequence comes from Drosophila innubila, assembly GCF_004354385.1. Classification (NCBI taxonomy): domain Eukaryota; kingdom Metazoa; phylum Arthropoda; class Insecta; order Diptera; family Drosophilidae; genus Drosophila; species Drosophila innubila. The sequence goes on from NW_022995473.1 coordinate 6,288, forward strand.
ATAGTTGAATAAGATGGATTTGGGGAGTAAATAGAGGTAATAGAAGCATTTATAGAAGGTATATATGGCAGATAATGGTGTATAATGCGTATATAGTTGAATAAGAAGGATTTGGGAGTAAATAGAATTAAAATAAGCATTTATAGAAGGTATATAGAAGGCAGATTAAGTAGATAATGGCGTATATAGTTGAATAAGATGGATTTGGGAGTAAATAGAGGTAATAGAAGCATTAATAGAAGGTATATAGGGCAAATATAGGTGTATAATGGCATATATAGTTGAATAAGAAAGTTTAGGGAGTAAAAGAGGAAATAAAGCATATATAGAAGGTATATAGGGCAGATAAAGGCTGTAAAGTGGCGTATATAGTTAAATAAGAAGGATTTGGGAAGTAAATTGAAGTAATAGAAGCATTTATAGAAGGTATATAGGGCAAATATAGGTGTATAATGGCGTATATAGTTGAATAAGAAGGATTTGGGAGTAAATAAAGGTAATAAAGCATTTAAGAAGGTATATAGGGCAATATAGGTGTATAATGGCGTATATAGTTGAATAAGATGGATTTGGGGAGTAAATAAAGGTAATAGAAGCATTTAAGAAGGTATATAGGGCAAATAGGTGTATAATAGCGTATATAGTTGAAAATAGATTTAGGAGTTGAATTGGATTTAGTTAATAGGGAGTAAAATAAGCATTTATAGAAGGTATTAAGAACAGATTAGGGTAGATAATGGCGTATATAGTTGAATAAGATGGATTTAGGGGAGTAAATAGAGTAATAGAAGCATTAATAGAAAGGTATATAGGGCAAATATAGGTGTATAATGGCGTATATAGTTGAATAAGAAGGATTTAAGGGGAGTAATAAGAGGAAATATAGAAGGTATAAAGGGCAGATAAGGCTGTAAAGTGGCGTATATAGTTAATTAGAAGGATTTTGGAAGTAAATTGAGGTAATAGAAGCATTTATAGAAGGTATATAGGGCAAATATAGGTGTATAATGGCGTATATAGTTGAATAAGAAGGATTTGGGGAGTAAATAGAGGTAATAGAAGCATTTATAGAAGGTATAAAAGAGCAGATAAGGGTGGATAATGGCGTATATAGTTGAATAAGATGGATTTGGGAGTAAATAGAGGTAATAGACTCAGTTATAGAAGGTATATATGGGAAATATGGGTGCATAATGCGTATATAGTTGAAAGGAAGGATTTTGGGAAATAGAGGAATAAAGCATATATAGAAGGTATATAGGGCAGATAAGGCTGTAAAGTGGCGTATATAGTTAAATAAAGGATTTGGGCAGTAAATTGAGGTAATAGAAGCATTTATAGAAGGTATATAGGGCAAATATAGATATTGGCGTATATAGTTGAATAAGAAGGATTTGGGGTAAATAAAGGTAATAGAAGCATTTAAAGAAGGTATATAAGGCAAATATAGGTGTATAATGGCATATAGTTGAATAAGAAGGATTTGGGGAGTAAAAGAGGAAATAGAAGCATATATAGAAGGTATATAGGGCAGATAAGGCTGTAAAGTGGCGTATATAGTTAATTAGGAAGGATTTTGGAAGTAAGTAAGTATATAGTTGAATAAGAAGGATTTGGGGAGTAAATAAAGGTAATAGAAGCATTTAAAGAAGGTATATAGGGCAAATATAGGTGTATAATGGCGTATATAGTTGAATAAGATGGATTTGGGGAGTAAATAGAGGTAATAGACTCAGTTATAGAAGGTATATATGGGAAATATGGGTGCACAATGCCGTATATAGTTGAAAAGGAAGGATTTTGGGAGCAAATAGAAGAAATAAAGCATATATAGCTATATAGGGCAGATAAGGCTGTAAGTAGCGTATATAGTTAAATAAAAGGATTTGGGCAGTAAATTGAGGTAATAGAAGCATTTATAGAAGGTATATAGGGCAAATATAGGTGTAAATTGGCGTATATAGTTGAATAAGAAGGATTTGGGGAGTAAATAAAGGTAATATAAGCATTTAAAAGAGAAGTATATAGGGCAAATATAGGTGCATAATGGCGTATATAGTTGACTAAGATGGATTTGGGGAGTAAATAGAGGTAATAGATGCTTTATTGAAGGTATATATGGCAGATAATGGTGTCTAATGGCGTATATAGTTGAATAAGAAGGATTTGGTTGAGTTAATAGGGTAAAATAAGCATTTATGGAAGGTATAAAACAGATTAGGGTGATAATGGCGTATATAAATGAATAAGATGGATTTGGGGAGTAAATAGAGGTAATAGAAGCATTAATAGAAGGTATATAGGGCAAATATAGGTGTATAATGGCATATATAGTTGAATAAGAAGGATTTGGGGAGTAAAAAGAGGAAATAGAAGCATATATAGAAGGTATTAAGGGCAGATAAGGCTGTAAAGTGGCGTATATAGTTAATTAAGAAGGATTTTGGAAGTAAATTGAGGTAATAGAAGCATTTATAGAAGGTATATGGGGCAAATATAGGTGTATAATGGCGTATATAGTTGAATAGGAAGTATTTGGGGAGTAAATAGAGGTAATAGAAGCATTTGTAGAAGGTATAAAGAGCAGATAAGGGTGGATAATGGCGTATATAGTTGAATAAGATGGATTTGGGGAGTAAATAGAGGTAATAGACTCAGTTATAGAAGGCATATATGGGAAATATGGGTGCACAATGCCGTATATAGTTGAAAAGGAAGGATTTTGGGAGCAAATAGAGGAAATAGAAGCATATATAGCAGGTATTTAGGGCAGATAAGGCTGTAAAGTGGCGTATATAGTTAAATAAAAAGGATTTGGGCAGTAAATTGAGGTAATAGAAGCATTTATAGAAGGTATATAGGGCAAACATAGGTGTATATTGGCGTATATAGTTGAATAAGAAGGATTTGGGGAGTAAATAAAGGTAATAGAAGCATTTAAAGAAGGTATATAGGGCAAATATAGGTGTATAATGGCGTATATAGTTGAATAAGAAGGATTTGGGGAGTAAATAGAGTAATAGAAGCATTATAGAAGGTATATAGGAAATATGGGTGTAAATGGCGTATATAGTTGAAAAGGAAGGATTTTGGGAGTAAATAGAAGAAATAGAAGCATATATAGATATATAGGGCAAATAAGGCTGTAAATGGCGTATATAGTTGAATAAAAGGATTTGGGAGTAAATAAGGTAATAAAGCATTTATAGAAGGTATATAGGGCAAATATAGGTGTATATTGGCGTATATAGTTGAATAAGTTATTTGGGGAGTAAATAAAGGTAATAGAAGCATTTAAAGAAGGTATATAGGGCAAATATAGGTGTATAATGGCGTATATTAGTTGACTAAGATGGATTTGGGGAGTAAATAGAGTAATAGACTCAGTTATAGAAGGTATATATGGGAAATATGGGTGCACAATGCCGTATATAGTTGAAAAGGAAGGATTTTGGGAGCAAATAGAAGAAATAGAAGCATATATAGCTGATATATAGGGCAGATAAGGCTGTAAAGTAGCGTATATAGTTAAATAAAAAGGATTTGGGCAGTAAATTGAGGTAATAGAAGCATTTATAGAAGGTATATAGGGCAAACATAGGTGTATATTGGCGTATATAGTTGAATAAGAAGGATTTGGGGAGTAAATAAAGGTAATATAAGCATTTAAAGAAGGTATATAGGGCAAATATAGGTGCATAATGGCGTATATAGTTGACTAAGATGGATTTGGGGAGTAAATAGAGGTAATAGATGCTTTTATTGAAGGTATATATGGCAGATAATGGTGTCTAATGGAGTATATAGTTGAATAAGAAGGATTTGGTTAGTTAATAGGGGTAAAATAAGCATTTATGGAAGGTATAAAGAGCAGATTAGGGTAGATAATGGCGTATATAAATGAATAAGATGGATTTGGGGAGTAAATAGAGGTAATAGAAGCATTAATAGAAGGTATATAGGGCAAATATAGGTGTATAATGGCATATATAGTTGAATAAGAAGGATTTGGGAGTAAAAAGAGGAAATAGAAGCATATATAGAAGGTATAAAGGGCAGATAAGGCTGTAAAGTGGCGTATATAGTTAATTAAGAAGGATTTTGGAAGTAAATTAAGGTAATAGAAGCATTTATAGAAGGTATATAGGGCAAATATAGGTGTATAATGGCGTATATAGTTGAATAGGAAGGATTTCGGGAGTAAATAAATAATAGAAGCATTTATAGAAGGTATAAAGGCAGATAAAGGGTAGATAATGGCGTATATAGTTGAATAAGATGGATTTGGGAGTAAATAGAGGTAATAGACTCAGTTATAGAAGGCATATATAGGAAATATGGTGCACAATGGCGTATATAGTTGAAAAGGAAGGATTTTGGAAACAAATAGAGGAAATAGAAGCATATATAGAAGGTATATAGGGCAGATAAGGCTGTAAAGTGGCGTATATAGTTAAATAAGAAGGATTTGGGAAGTAAATTGAGGTAATAGAAGCATTTATAGAAGGTATATAGGGCAAACATAAGGTGTAAATTGGCGTATATAGTTGAATAAGAAGGATTTGGGAGTAAATAAAGGTAATAAAGCATTTAAAGAAGGTATATAGGGCAAATATAGGTGTATATTGGCGTATATAGTTGAATAAGAAGGATTTGGGAGTAAATAAAAGGTAATAGAAGCGTTTAAAGAAGGAATATAGGGCAAATATAGGTGTATAATGGCGTATTAGTTGACTAAGATGGATTTGGGAGTAAATAGAGGTAATAGACTCAGTTATAGAAAGGTATATATAGGGAAATATGGGTGCACAATGCCGTATATAGTTGAAAAGGAAGGATTTTAGAACAAATAGAAGAAATAGAAGCATATATAGCTGATATATAGGGCAGATAAGGCTGTAAGTAGCGTATATAGTTAAATAAAAGGATTTGGGCAGTAAATTGAGGTAATAGAAGCATTTATAGAAGGTATATAGAAACATAGGTGTAAATTGGCGTATATAGTTGAATAAGAAGGATTTGGGGAGTAAATAAAGGTAATATAAGCATTTAAAGAAGTATATAGGGCAAATATAGGTGCATAATGGCGTATATAGTTGACTAAGATGGATTTGGGGAGTAAATAGAGGTAATAGATGCTTTTATTGAAGGTATATATGGCAGATAATGGTGTATAATGGTATATAGTTGAATAAAAGGATTTGGTTAGTTAATAGGGTAAAATAAGCATTTATGAAGGTATAAAAAGAGCAGATTAGGGTAGATAATGGCGTATATAAATGAATAAGATGGATTTAGGGAGTAAATAAGAGGTAATAGAAGCATTAATAGAAGGTATATAGGGCAAATATAGGTGTATAATGGCATATATAGTTGAATAAGAAGGATTTAGGGAGTAAAAAGAATAAAGCATATATAGAAGGTATTAAGGGCAGATAAGGCTGTAAAGTGGCGTATATAGTTGAATAAGAAGATTTTGGAAGTAAATTGAGGTAATAGAAGCATTTATAGAAGGTATATAGAGGCAAATATAGGTGTATAATGGCGTATATAGTTGAATAAGAAGGATTTGGGGAGTAAATAGAGTAATAGAAGCATTTATAGAAGGTATAAAGGGCAGATAAGGGTGGATAATGGCGTATATAGTTGAATAAGATGGATTTGGGGAGTAAATAGAGGTAATAGACTCAGTTATAGAAGGTATATATGGGAAATATGGGTGCACAATGGCGTATATAGTTGAAAAGGAAGGATTTTAGAGAAAATAAATAGAAGCATATATAGAAGGTATATAGGGCAGATAAGGCTGTAAAGTGGCGTATATAGTTAAATAAAAGGATTTGGGCAGTAAATTGAGGTAATAGAAGCATTTATAGAAGGTATATAGGGCAAATATAGGTGTATAATGGCGTATATAGTTGAATAAGAAGGATTTGGGGAGTAAAAGAAATAAAGAAGCATTTATAGAAGGTATATAGGGCAGAATAAGGCTGTAAAATGGCGTATATAGTTAATTAGGAAGGATTTTGGAAGTAAATTAAAGTAATAGAAGCATTTATAGAAGTATATAGAGCAAATAAGTATAAAATTGCGTATATAGTTGAATAAGAAGGATTTGGGGAGTAAATAAAGGTAATAGAAGCATTTAAAGAGGTATATAGAAATATAGGTGTATATTGGCGTATATAGTTGAATAAGAAGGATTTGGGGAGTAAATAAAGGTAATAGAAGCATTTAAGAAGAGATATAGGGCAAATATAGGTGTATAATGGCGTATATAGTTGACTAAGATGGATTTGGGAGTAAATAGAGTAATAGACTCAGTTATAGAAGGTATATATAGGAAATATGGGTGCACAATGCCGTATATAGTTGAAAAGGAAGGATTTTAGGACAAATAGAAGAAATAGAAGCATATATAGCTGATATATAGACAGATAAGGCTGTAAAGTAGCGTATATAGTTAAATAAAAAGGATTTGGGCAGTAAATTGAGGTAATAGAAGCATTTATAGAAGGTATATAGGGCAAACATAGGTGTAAATTGGCGTATATAGTTGAATAAGAAGGATTTGGGGAGTAAATAAAGGTAATATAAGCATTTAAAGAAAGGTATATAGGCAAATATAGGTGCATAATGGCGTATATAGTTGACTAAGATGGATTTAGGAGTAAATAAGAGGTAATAGATGCTTTTATTGAAGGTATATATGGCAGATAATGGTGTCTAATGGAGTATATAGTTGAATAAGAAGGATTTGGTTTAGTTAATAGGGTAAAATAAGCATTTATGGAAGGTATAAAGAGCAGATTAGGGTAGATAATGGCGTATATAAATGAATAAGATGGATTTGGGGAGTAAATAGAGGTAATAGAAGCATTAATAGAAGGTATATAGGGCAAATATAGGTGTATAATGGCGTATATAGTTGAATAAGAAGGATTTGGGGAGTAAAAGAAATAGAAAGCATATAGAAGGTATTAAGGGCAGATAAGGCTGTAAAGTGGCGTATATAGTTAATTAGAAGGATTTTAGAGTAAATTAGATAATAGGCATTTATAGAAGATATATATAGGGCAAATATAGGTGTATAATGGCGTATATAGTTGAATAAGTGTTTGGGAGTAAATAAAGTAATAAAGCATTTATAGAAGGTATATAGAAAGTAATAGGTGTATAATGGCGTATATAGTTGAATAAGATGGATTTAGGGGAGTAAATAGAAGTAATAGAACTCAGTTATAGAAGGTATATATAGGGCAAATATAGGTGTATAATGGCGTATATAGTTGAAAAGGATTTTAGAGTAAATAGGAAAAAAGAAGCATATAGAAGGTATATAAGGCAGAATAAGGCTGTAAAAGTGGCGTATATAGTTAAATAAAAAGGATTTGGGAGAGTAAATGAAATAATAGAAGCATTTATAGAAGGTATATAGAACAGAAACATAGGTGTAAAATTGGCGTATATAGTTGAATAAGAAGGATTTGGGGGTAAATAAAGGTAATAAAGCATTTAAAGAAGGTATATAGGGCAAATATAGGTGTATAATGGCGTATATAGTTGAATAAGTTAGTTTAGGGGAGTAAATAAAAGGTAATAGAAGCATTAAAAAGAAGGTATATAGGGCAAATATAGGTGTATAATGGCGTATATAGTTGACTAAGATGGATTTGGGTAGTAATAGAGGTAATAGAGCTCAGTTATAGAAGGTATATATAGAAATATGGGTGCTAATGCCGTATATAGTTGAAAAGGAAGGATTTTGGGAACAAATAGAAGAAATAAAGCATATATAGAAGGTATATAGGGCAGATAAGGCTGTAAAGTAGCGTATATAGTTAAATAAAAGGATTTGGGCAGTAAATTAGAATAATAGAAGCATTTATAGAAGGTATATAGGGCAAATATAGGTGTAAATTGGCGTATATAGTAGGGCGAATAAGGGCTGTAAAGTAGCGTATATAGTTAAATAAAAGGATTTGGGCAGTAAATGAGAGTAATAAAAGCATTTATAGAAGTATATAAAGCAAATATAGGTTAAAATTAGCGTATATAGTTGAATAAGAAGGATTTGAGGAGTAAATAGAGGTAATGATACTTTATAGAAGGTATATATAGGGCAGATAATAGTGTATAATAGGTATATAGTTGAATAAGAAGGATTTAGTTAGTAATAGGAGTAAATAAGCATTTATGGAAGAATATAAGAGCAGATTAGGGTAGATAATGGCGTATATAGTTGAATAAGAAGGATTGGGGAGTAAAGAGGTAATAGAAAGCATTAATAGAAGGTATATAGGGCAAATATAGGTGTATAATGGCATATATAGTTGAATAAGAAGGATTTAGGGAGTAAAATAGATTATTATAAGGTATAAGAGCAGATAAGGAGTAGATAATATAAGCGTATATATTGAATAAGAAAAGATTTGGAAGTAAATTAGAGTAATAAAGCATTTATAGAAGGTATATAGGGCAAATATAGGTGTATAATGGCGTATATAGTTGAATAGAAATGTTAGAGAATAAATAGAATATAAATTTATAGAAGGTATAAAAGAGCAGATAAAAAAAAGGGTGGATAATGGCGTATATAGTTGAATAAGATGGATTTAGAGAATAAATAGAATTAATAGACTCGTTATAGAAGGCATATATATTATAGAATATATTGTGTACAATATATATAGTTGAAAAGGAAGGATTTTAGAACAAATAGAAGAAATAAAGCATATATAGAAGATATATAGAGCAGATAGGCTGTAAATGGCGTATATAGTTAAATAAAAGGTTTGGGCAGTAAATTGAAATAATAGAAGCATTTATAGAAGGTATATAGGGCAAATATAGGTGTAAATTAGCGTATATAGTTGAATAAGAAGGATTTGGGGAGTAAATAAAAGTAATAGAAGCATTTAAAGAAGGTATATAGGCAAATATAGGTGTATAATGGCGTATATAGTTGAATAAGAAAGATTTGGGAGTAAATAGAGGAAATAGAAGCATTTATAGAAGGTATATAGAGAAAATAGGTGTATAATGGCGTATATAGTTGAATAAGAAGGATTTAGGAGGTAAATAAAATTAATAGAAGCATTTAAAAAAGAAAGGAATATAGAAGACAAATATAGGTTAATATAATGGCGTATATAGTTGAATAAGAAGGATTTTGGGAATAAATAGAAGAAATAAAGCATATATAAGAAGGTATATAGGGCAGATAAGGTGTAAAGTGGCGTATATAGTTAGAATAAGAGGATTTAGGCAGTAAATTGAGGTAATATAAAGCATTTATAGAAGGTATATAGGGCAAATATAGGTGTATAATGGCGTATATAGTTGAATAAGAAGGATTTAGAGAGTAAATAAAGTAATATAAGCATTTAAAGAAGGTATATAGGGCAAATATAGGTTATAATGGCGTATATAGTTGAATCTAAGATGGATTTAGGAGTAAATAGAGGTAATAGAACTTTTATAGAAGGTATATATGGCAGATAATGGTGTATAATGGCGTATATAGTTGAATAAGAAGGATTTGGGGAGTTAATAGAGGTAAAATAAGCATTTATAGAAGGTATATAGAACAGATTAGGGTAGATAATGGCGTATATAGTTGAATAAGATGGATTTAGGGGAGTAAATAGAGGTAATAGAAGCATTTAGAAGGTATATAGGGCAAATATAGGTGTATAATGGCATATATAGTTGAATAAGAAGGATTTGGGAGTAAAGAGGAAATAGAAGCATATATAAAGAAGGTATATAGGGCAGATAAGGCTGTAAAGTGGCGTATATAGTTAATTAGAAGGATTTTGGAAGTAAATTAAGTAATAGAAGCATTTATAGAAGGTATATAGAGGCAAATATAGGTTAATATTATGGCGTATATAGTTGAATAAGGAGGATTTGGAGTAAATAGAGGTAATAGAAGCATTTATAGAAGAAGGTATATAAGAGCAAATATAAGTGTAAATGGCGTATATAGTTGAATAAGAAGGATTTAAGAAGTAAATAAAAGAAATAAAGCATTTAAAGAAGGTATATAAAGGAAAATATAGGTGTATAATGGCATATATAGTTGAATAAGAAGGATTTGGGGGAGTAAAATAGAAGCATATATAGAAGGTATATAGGGCAGATAAGGCTGTAAAATGGCGTATATAGTTAAATAAAAAGGATTTGGGAGTAAATTGAAGGTAATAAAAGCATTTATAGAAAGTATATAGGGCAAATATATTGTAAATTGGCGTATATAGTTGAATAAGAGGATTTGGGAGTAAATAAAAGGTAATAGAAGCATTTAAAAAAAGAAGGAATATGAGGCAAATATAGGTGTATAATGGCGTATTTAGTTGAATAAGATGGATTTAGAGGTAAATAAAGTAATAGACTCAGTTATAGAAGGTATATATAAGAATATGGGTGCACAATGCCGTATATAGTTGAAAAGGAAGGATTTTAGAGACAAATAGAAGAAATAGAAGCATATATAGCTGATATATAGGGCAGATAAGGCTGTAAGTAGCGTATATAGTTAAATAAAAAGGATTTGGGCAGTAAATTGAGGTAATAAAGCATTTATAGAAGGTATATAGGGCAAACATAGGTGTATGGCGTATATAGTTGAATAAGAAGGATTTGGGAAGTAAATAAAAGGTAATATAAGCATTTAAAGAAGGTATATAGGGCAAATATAGGTGCATAATGGCGTATATAGTTGACTAAGATGGATTTGGGGAGTAAATAGAGGTAATAGATGCTTTTATTGAAGGTATATATGGCAGATAATGGTGTCTAATGGAGTATATAGTTGAATAAGAAGGATTTGGTTGAATTAATGAGGTAAATAAGCATTTATGGAAGGTATAAAGAGAGCAGATTAAGGTAGATAATGGCGTATATAAATGAATAAGATGGATTTGAGGAGTAAATAATAGAAGCATTAATAGAAGGTATATAGGGCAGATATAGGTGTATAATGGCATATATAGTTGAATAAGAAGGATTTGAGGGGTAAAAAGAGAAATAGAAGCATATATAGAAGGTATAAAAGGCAGATAAGGCTGTAAAGTGGCGTATATAGTTAATTAAGAAGGATTTTGGGAAGTAAATTGAGAGTAATAGAAGCATTTATAGAAGGTATATGGGGCAAATATAGGTGTATAATGGCGTATATAGTTGAATGGAAGTATTTAGGGGAGTAAATAGAGTAATAGAAGCATTTAGAGAAGGTATAAAAGAAGATAAGGGTGGATAATGGCGTATATAGTTGAATAAGATGGATTTGGGAAGTAAATAGAGTAATAGACTCAGTTATAGAAGAGCATATAGAAATATGGGTGCACAATGCCGTATATAGTTGAAAAGGAAGGATTTTAGAGGTAAATAGAGAAATAAAGCATATATAGCAGATATTTAGGGCAGATAAGGCTGTAAGTGGCGTATATAGTTAAATAAAAATTTGGGCAGTAAATTGAAATAATAAAGCATTTATAGAAGGTATATAGAGGCAAACATAGGTGTAAATTAGCGTATATAGTTGAATAAGAAGGATTTGGGGGAGTAAATAAAAGTAATAGAAGCATTTAAAGAAGAAGGTATATAGAGGCAAATATAGGTGTATAATGGCATATAGTTGAATAAGAAGGATTTGGGAGTAAAAAGAAATAAAGCATATATAGAAGGTATATAGGGCAGATAAGCTGTAAGTGGCGTATATAGTTAATTAGGAAGGATTTTGGAAGTAAATTGAGGTAATAAAGCATTTATAGAAGGTATATAGGGCAAATATAGGTGTAAATTAGCGTATATAGTTGAATAAGAAGGATTTAGGGGAGTAAATAAAAGGTAATAGAAGCATTTAAAGAAGGTATATAGAGGCAAATATAGGTGTATAATGGCGTATATAGTTGAATAAGATGGATTTGGGGAGTAAATAAGAGGTAATAGACTCAGTTATAGAAGGTATATATAGGAAATATGGGTGCACAATGCCGTATATAGTTGAAGGAAGGATTTTAGGAGTAAATAGAAGAAATAGAAGCATATATAGCTGATATATAGGGCAGAATAAAGGCTGTAAGTAGCGTATATAGTTGAATAAAAGGATTTGGGGAGTAAATTGAGGTAATAGAAGCATTTATAGAAGGTATATAGGGCAAATATAGGTGTATATTGGCGTATATAGTTGAATAAGAGGATTTGGGAAGTAAATAAAGGTAATAGAAGCATTTAAAGAAGGTATATAGGGCAAATATAGGTGCATAATGGCGTATATAGTTGAATAAGATGGATTTGGGAGTAAATAGAGGTAATAGATACTTTTATTGAAGGTATATATAGCGAATATAATAGTCTAATAGGTATATAGTTGAATAAGAAGGATTTGGTTAGTTAATAGAGAATAAATAAGCATTTATAGAAGGTATAAAGAGCAGATTAGGGTAAGATAATGGCGTATATAGTTGAATAAAGATGGATTTAGAGGGTAAATAAAGAGTAATAGAAGCATTAAAGGAATATAGGGCAAATATAGGTGTATAATGGCGTATATAGTTGAATAAGAAGGATTTGGGGAGTAAATGAGGTAATAGAAGCATTTATAGAAGGTATATAGAAATAGGTGTATAATGGCGTATATAGTTGAAAAGGAAGGATTTTGGAGTAAATGAAAGAAATAGAAGCATATATAGCTAATAGAGCTAATATAGCGTTATATAGTTGAATAAGATGGATTTAGAGGGAGTAAATAGAGTAATAGACTCATTATAGAAGGCATATATAGAGGAAATAGGTGCACAATGCGTATATAGTTGAAAAGAAGGATTTTGAGAACAAATAGAGGAAATAGAAGCATATATAGAAGGTATATAGGGCAGATAAGGCTGTAAAGTGGCGTATATAGTTAAATAAAAAGTTTGGGCAGTAAATTGAGGTAATAGAAGCATTTATAGAAGGTATATAGGGCAAACATAGGTGTAAATTAGCGTATATAGTTGAATAAGAAGGATTTGGGGGATAAAAGGTAATAGAAGCATTTAAAAGAAGGTATATAGGGCAAATATAGGTGTATAATGGCATATATAGTTGAATAAGAGGATTTGGGAGTAAAAGAGGTAAATAGAAGCATATATAGAAGGTATATAAGGGCAGATAAGGCTGTAAGTGGCGTATATAGTTAATTAGGAAGGATTTTAAGTAAATGAAATTAATAGAAGCATTTATAAGCTATATAGGGCAAATATAGGTGTAAAATTAGCGTATATAGTTGAATAAAAAGGATTTAGAGGAGTAAATAAAGGTAATAAAAGCATTTAAAGAAGGTATATAGGGCAAATATAGGTGTATATTGGCGTATATAGTTGAATAAGTTAGTTTAGGGGAGTAAATAAAAGGTAATAGAAGCGTTTAAAGAAGGAATATAGAACAAATATAGGTGTATAATGGCGTATTTAGTTGACAGATGGATTTGGGAGTAAATAGAGTAATAGACTCAGTTATAGAAGGTATATATAGGAAAATATAGGTGCACAATGCCGTATATAGTTGAAAAGGAAGGATTTAGGGACAAATAGAATAGAAGCATATATAATAATATATAGGGCAGATAAGGCTGTAAAGTGGCGTATATAGTTAAATAAAAAGTTTGGGCAGTAAATTGAGGTAATAGAAGCATTTATAGAAGGTATATAGGGCAAACATAGGTGTAAATTGGCGTATATAGTTGAATAAAAAGGATTTAGGGAGTAAATAAAAGTAATATAAGCATTTAAAGAAGGTATATAGGGCAAATATAGGTGCATAATGGCGTATATAGTTGACTAAGATGGATTTGGGGAGTAAATAGAGGTAATAGATGCTTTTATTGAAGGTATATATGGCAGATAATGGTGTCTAATGGAGTATATAGTTGAATAAGAAGGATTTGGTTAGTTAATAGGGGTAAAATAAGCATTTATGGAAGGTATAAAGAGCAGATTAGGGTAGATAATGGCGTATATAAATGAATAAGATGGATTTGGGGAGTAAATAAGTAATAAAGCATTAATAGAAGGTATATAGGGCAAATATAGGTGTATAATGGCATATATAGTTGAATAAGAAGGATTTGGGGAGTAAAAGAGAAATAAAAGCATATATAGAAAGGTATTAAGGGCGAATAAGGCTGTAAAGTGGCGTATATAGTTAATTAAGAAGGATTTTGGAAGTAAATTAAAGTAATAGAAGCATTTATAGAAGGTATATGGGGCAAATATAGGTGTATAATGGCGTATATAGTTGAATAGGAAGTATTTAGGAGTAAATAGAGGTAAAAAAAGCATTTGTAGAAGGTATAAAGAGCAGATAAGGGTGGATAATGGCGTATATAGTTGAATAAGATGGATTTGGGGAGTAAATAGAGTAATAGACTCAGTTATAGAAGGCATATATGGGAAATATGGGTGCACAATGCCGTATATAGTTGAAAAGGAAGGATTTTGAGAGCAAATAGAGGAAATAGAAGCATATATAGCAGGTATTTAGGGCAGATAAAGGCTGTAAGTGGCGTATATAGTTAAATAAAAGGATTTGGGCAGTAAATTGAGGTAATAAAGCATTTATAGAAGGTATATAGGGCAAACATAGGTGTAAATTAGCGTATATAGTTGAATAAGAAGGATTTAGGGAGGTAAATAAAGGTAATAAAGCATTTAAAGAAGGTATATAAGGCAAATATAGGTGTATAATGGCATATATAGTTGAATAAGAAGGATTTAGGGAGTAAAAAGAATAGAAGCATATATAGAAGGTATATAGGGCAGATAAGGCTGTAAAGTGGCGTATATATAGTTAATAAGGATTTTGGAAATAAATTGAAGGTAATAGAAGCATTTAGCTATATATAAGACAAATATAGGTGTAAATTGGCGTATATAGTTGAATAAGATTTGAGGGAGTAAATAAAAGATAATGAAGCATTTAAAGAAGGTATATAGGGCAAATATAGGTGTATATTGGCGTATATAGTTGAATAAGTTGGATTTGGGGAGTAAATAAAGGTAATAGAAGCATTTAAAGAAGGAATATAGGGCAAATATAGGTGTATAATGGCGTATATAGTTGACTAAGATGGATTTGGGGAGTAAATAGAGGTAATAGACTCAGTTATAGAAGGTATATATGGGAAATATGGTGCACAATGCCGTATATAGTTGAAAAAGGAAGGATTTTAGAAGACAAATAGAAGAAATAGAAGCATATATAGCTGATATAAGGGCAGATAAGGCTGTAAAGTAGCGTATATAGTTAAATAAAAGGATTTGGGCAGTAAATTGAGAGTAATAGAAGCATTTATAGAAGGTATATAGAGGCAAACATAGGTGTAAATTGGCGTATATAGTTGAATAAGAAGGATTTAGGGAGTAAATAAAGGTAATATAAGCATTTAAAGAAGGTATATAGGGCAAATATAGGTGCATAATGGCGTATATAGTTGACTAAAATGGATTTGGGAAGTAAATAGAGGTAATAGATGCTTTATTGAAGGTATATATGGCATATAGGTGTCTAATAATGGCGTATATAGTTGAATAAGAAGGATTTGGTTAGTAATGAGGTAAAATAAGCATTTATGGAAGGTATAAGAGCAGATTAGGGTAGATGGCGTATATAAATGAATAAGATGGATTTGGGGAGTAAATAAAGGTAATAGAAGCATTAATAGAAGGTATATAGAGCAAATATAGGTGTATAATAGCATATATAGTTGAATAGAAGGATTTAGGGAGTAAAGAGGAAATAGAAGCATATATAGAAGGTATTAAGGGCAGATAAGGCTGTAAAGTGGCGTATATAGTTAATAAGAAAAGTTTTGGAGTAAATTGAAATAATAGAAGCATTTATAGAAGGTATATAGGGCAAATATAGGTGTATAATGGCGTATATAGTTGAATAGGAAGGATTTGGGGAGTAAATAGAAGTAATAGAAGCATTTATAGAAGGTATAAAACAGATAAGAGGTGGATAATGGCGTATATAGTTGAATAAGATGGATTTAGGGGAGTAAATAGAGGTAATAGACTCAGTTATAGAAATATATAGGGAAATATGGGTTACAATGCAATATATAGTTAAAAAGGAAGGATTTTAGGAACAAATAGAATAAAAAGCATATATAGCAAGTATATAGGGCAGATAAGGCTGTAAAGTGGCGTATATAGTTAAATAAAAGGATTTGGGCAGTAAATTGAGGTAATAGAAGCATTTATAGAAGGTATATAGGGCAAACATAGGTGTAAATTGGCGTATATAGTTGAATAAGAAGGATTTGGGGAGTAAATAAAGGTAATAAAACATTTAAAGAAGGTATATAGGGCAAATATAGGTGTATAATGGCGTATATAGTTGAATAAAAGATGGATTTAGGAAGTAAATAGAGGTAATAGAACATTTATAGAAGGTATATATATGGCAGATAATGGTGTATAATGGCGTATATAGTTGAATAAGAAGGATTTGGTTAGTTAATGAGGGTAAAATAAGCATTTATAGAAGGTATAAGAGCAGATTAGGGTGAATAATAGCGTATATAGTTGAATAAGATGGATTTGGGGAGTAAATAGATGTAATAGAAGCATTTATAGAAGGTATATAGGGCAAATATAGGTGTATAATGGCATATATAGTTGAATAAGAAGGATTTAGGGAGTAAAAAAGAGAAATAAAGCATATATAGAAGGTATATAGAACAGATAAGGCTGTAAAGTGGCGTATATAGTTAATTAAGAAGGATTTTGGAGTAAATTGAGTAATAGAAGCATTTATAGAAGGTATATAGGGCAAATATAGGTGTATAATGGCGTATATAGTTGAATAAGAAGGATTTGGGGAGTAAATAGAAGGTAATAGAAGCATTTATAGAAGGTATAAAGAGCAGATAAGGTGGATAATGGCGTATATAGTTGAATAAGATGGATTTGAGGAGTAAATAGAGTAATAGACTCAGTTATAGAAGCATATATAGGAAATATAGGTGCTAATGCCGTATATAGTTGAAAAGGAAGGATTTTAGGAGTAAATAGAGAAATAGAGCATATATAAGAAGTATTTAGGGCAGATAAGGCTGTAAGTGGCGTATATAGTTAAATAAAAGGATTTGGGCAGTAAATTGAGGTAATAGAAGCATTTATAAGGTATATAAAGACAAATTAGGTGTAAATGGCGTATATAGTTGAATAAGAAGGATTTGGGGAGTAAATAAAGGTAATAGAAGCATTTAAGAAAGGTATATAGGGCAAATATAGGTTATAATGTATATAGTTGAATAAGAAGAAGGATTTGGGGGAGTAAAAGAGGAAATAGCATATATAGAAGGTATAGGGCAGATAAGGCTGTAAAAAGTGTAGTTAATTAGGAAAGATTTGGAAGTAAATTGAGTAATAGAAAGCATTTATAGAAGCTATATAGAGACAAAATATAGGTGTAAATTGGCGTATATAGTTGAATAAGAAGGATTTGGGGAGTAAATAAGAGTAATAGAAGCATTTAAAGAAGGTATATAGGGCAAATATAGGTGTATATTGGCGTATATAGTTGAATAAGTTAGTTGGGAGTAAATAAAAGGTAATAGAAGCATTTAAAGAAGGTATATAGGGCAAATATAGGTGTAATGGCGTATATAGTTGACTAAGATGGATTTGGGGAGTAAATAGAGGTAATAGACTCAGTTATAGAAGGTATATATGGGAAATATGGGTGCACAATGCCGTATATAGTTGAAAAGGAAGGATTTTGGGAGCAAATAGAAGAAATAGAAGCATATATAGCTGATATATAGGGCAGATAAGGCTGTAAAGTAGCGTATATAGTTAAATAAAAAGGATTTGGGCAGTAAATTGAGGTAATAGAAGCATTTATAGAAGGTATATAGGGCAAACATAGGTGTAAATTGGCGTATATAGTTGAATAAGAAGGATTTGGGAGTAAATAAAGGTAATATAAGCATTTAAGAAGGTATATAGGGCAAATATAGGTGCATAATGGCGTATATAGTTGACTAAGATGGATTTAGGGAGTAAATAGAGTAATAGATGCTTTTATTGAAGGTATATATGGCAGATAATGGTGTCTAATGGAGTATATAGTTGAATAAGAATTTGGTTAGTTAATAGAATAAAATAAGCATTTATGGAAGGTATAAAGAGCAGATTAGGGTAGATAATGGCGTATATAAATGAATAAGATGGATTTGGGGAGTAAATAGAGGTAATAGAAGCATTAATAGAAGGTATATAGGGCAAATATAGGTGTATAATGGCATATATAGTTGAATAAGAAGGATTTGGGGAGTAAAAAGAGGAAATAGAAGCATATATAGAAGGTATTAAGGGCAGATAAGGCTGTAAAGTGGCGTATATAGTTAAATTAAGAAGGATTTTGGAAGTAAATTGAAGTAATAGAAGCATTTATAGAAGGTATATAGGGCAAATATAGGTGTATAATGGCGTATATAGTTGAATAGAAGTATTTAGGGAGTAAATAAGTAATAAAGCATTTGTAGAAGGTATAAAGACAGATAAAGTGGATAATGGCGTATATAGTTGAATAAGATGGATTTGGGGAGTAAATAGAGGTAATAGACTCAGTTATAGAAGGCATATATAGAAATATGGGTGCACAATGCCGTATATAGTTGAAAAGGAAGGATTTTAGGAACAAATAGAAATAAAGCATATATAGCAGGTATTTAGGGCAGATAAGGCTGTAAAGTGGCGTATATAGTTAAATAAAAGGATTTGGGCAGTAAATTGAGTAATAGAAGCATTTATAGAAGGTATATAAGGCAAACATAGGTGTAAATTGGCGTATATAGTTGAATAAGAAGGATTTGGGGGGTAAATAAAGGTAATAGAAGCATTTAAAGAAGGTATATAGGCAAATATAGGTGTATAATGGCATATATAGTTGAATAAGAAGGATTTAGGGGAGTAAAAAGAGAGGAAATAAAGCATATATAGAAGGTATATAGGGCAGATAAGGCTGTAAAGTGGCGTATATAGTTAATTAAGGAAGGATTTTGGAAGTAAATTGAGGTAATAGAAGCATTTATAGAAGCTATATAGGGCAAATATAGGTGTAAATTGGCGTATATAGTTGAATAAGAAAGGATTTGGGGAGTAAATAAAGGTAATAGAAGCATTTAAAGAAGGTATATAGGGCAAATATAGGTGTATATTGGCGTATATAGTTGAATAAGTTGGATTTGGGGAGTAAATAAAGGTAATAGAAGCGTTTAAAGAAGGAATATAGGGCAAATATAGGTGTATAATGGCGTATTTAGTTGACTAAGATGGATTTGGGGAGTAAATAGAATAATAGACTCAGTTATAGAAGGTATATATGGAAATATGGGTGCACAATGCCGTATATAGTTGAAAAGAAGGATTTTGGGACAAATAGAAGAAATAGAAGCATATATAGCTGATATATAGGGCAGATAAGGCTGTAAAGTAGCGTATATAGTTAAATAAAAGGATTTGGGCAGTAAATTGAGGTAATAAAGCATTTATAGAAGGTATATAGGGCAAACATAGGTGTAAATTGGCGTATATAGTTGAATAAGAAGGATTTGGGGAGTAAATAAAGGTAATATAAGCATTTAAAGAAGGTATATAGGGCAAATATAGGTGCATAATGGCGTATATAGTTGACTAAGATGGATTTGAGGAGTAAATAGAGGTAATAGATGCTTTTATTGAAGGTATATATGGCAGATAATGGTGTCTAATGGAGTATATAGTTGAATAAGAAGGATTTGGTTAGTTAATAGGGGTAAAATAAGCATTTATGGAAGGTATAAAGAGCAGATTAGGGTAGATAATGGCGTATATAAATGAATAAGATGGATTTGGGGAGTAAATAGAGGTAATAGAAGCATTAATAGAAGGTATATAGGGCAAATATAGGTGTATAATGGCATATATAGTTGAATAAGAAGGATTTGGGGAGTAAAAAGAGGAAATAGAAGCATATATAGAAGGTATTAAGGGCAGATAAGGCTGTAAAGTGGCGTATATAGTTAATTAAGAAGGATTTTGGAAGTAAATTGAGATAATAGAAGCATTTATAGAAGGTATATAGGGCAAATATAGGTGTATAATGGCGTATATAGTTGAATAGGAAGGATTTAGGGAGTAAATAGAGGTAATAAAGCATTTATAGAAGGTATAAAAGAGCAGATAAGTGGATAATGGCGTATATAGTTGAATAAGATGGATTTGAGGGAGTAAATAGAGGAAATAGACTCAGTTATAGAAGGCATATATGGGAAATATGGGTGCACAATGCCGTATATAGTTGAAAAGGAAGGATTTTAGGAGCAAATAGAGGAAATAGAAGCATATATAGCAGGTATTTAGGGCAGATAAGGCTGTAAAGTGGCGTATATAGTTAAATAAAAGGATTTTGGCAGTAAATTGAGGTAATAGAAGCATTTATAGAAGGTATATAGGGCAAACATAGGTGTAAATTAGCGTATATAGTTGAATAAGAAGGATTTGGGGAGTAAATAAAGGTAATAAAGCATTTAAAGAAGGTATATAGGGCAAATATAGGTGTATAATGGATATATAGTTGAATAAGAAGGATTTAGGGAGTAAAAGAAATAGAAGCATATAGAAGGTATATAGGGCAGATAAGGTGTAAATGGCGTATATAGTTAATAAGAAGGATTTTGGGAAGTAAATTGAGGTAATGTAGAAGCATTTATAGAAGGTATATAGGGCAAATATAGGTGTAAATTGGCGTATATAGTTGAATAAGAAGGATTTAGGGAGTAAATAAAAGGTAATAGAAGCATTTAAAGAAGAAGGTATATAGGGCAAATATAGGTGTATAATGGCGTATATAGTTGAATAAGATGGATTTGAGGGGAGTAAATAAGAATTAATAGATGCTATTATAGAAGGTATATATGGCAGATAATGGTGTATAATGGAGTATATAGTTAGATAAGAAGGATTTGGATTTAGTTAATAGGGAGTAAAATAAGCATTTATAGAAGGTATAAAAAACAGATTAGGGTGGAATAATGGCGTATATAAATGAATAAGAAGGATTTGGGAGTAAATAGAGTAATA